>NW_028069244.1:0-384 GCF_054177405.1 Leptonychotes weddellii
GCCTGGGTGGCTCAGATGGTTAAGCGTCTGCCTTCGGCTCAGGTCATGATCTCAGGGTCCTGGGATCGAGTCCCGCATCGGGTTCCCTGCTCAGTGCAGAGCCTGCTTCTCCCTCTCCCTCTGCCACTCCCTCTGCTTGTGCTCTTCTGTCTATCTCTCTGTCAAATAAATAAATAAAATCTTTAAAAAAAAAAAAAAACTGTTGATGTGGAAAATACCAGCTACCATCCACCTGAGACCGGGGTGAATGACTTGAACCTCTGCCCATGATAGACGCCTGTGCCTACTGCAGAGTTTTGCCCTCCCTTCATTTAAATACATAAAACTGTTTCTTCAGTTTCTAAGTTTATTGATTTAACACCAGTAGTTCCATTTCGTCCAGAA
>NW_028069245.1:0-384 GCF_054177405.1 Leptonychotes weddellii
ATGCCACGGTGTGGAACGCCTCCACGGGGCTTGCTTCCTGGCACTCCAGGGTCTTAAGACGCCCAGCCCAGAACGTGTGGGGACAGGGCAGACGCCGGTACACTGCCCGTAGTGAAGGCTGGCCGCCCTGGCCGGAGGGTCACCCGGCCGGAGGGTCATCAGGAGGGAGGGTCACCCAGCGGGAGGGTCACCTGGTGGGAGGGTCATCAGGAGGGAGGGTCACCTGGCAGGAGGGTCACCCGGCGGGAGGGTCACCTGGTGGGAGGGTCATCAGGAGGGAGGGTCACCTGGCAGGAGGGTCACCCGGCCGGAGGGTCATCAGGAGGGAGGGTCACCCGGCGGGAGGGTCATCAGGAGGGAGGGTCACCCGGCGGGAGGGTCACC
>NW_028069246.1:0-384 GCF_054177405.1 Leptonychotes weddellii
TCTTCTTTTTCTTCTTCTTCTTCTTCTTCTTCTTCTTCTTCTTCTTCTTCTTCTTCTCCTCCTTCTGCTTCTCCTTCTGCTGCTTCTCATAATGCAAGCTCCTTAAGGCCAGGGTATTTCCCCCATGGGTTTATCCTAAGTACTTGAAAGAATAGATGGTACATGGCAGATACTCAATAAATACTTGCAGAGTGAATACATGTTGGCGGGTGAGTTTCTTGGAAACCATCAAGTGATGTTGATTCAAAGGCAACCAAGCCCTCACCACCTGTCCGGTCCCATAAAGGTGTGGCTGACTCCAGAAGGAAGTGGGACAGGAATGCAAGGAAATAAGTCTGTAAAGGAACCTTGATGAGAAATCACAGCATACACAGCTTCATACAA
>NW_028069247.1:0-7901 GCF_054177405.1 Leptonychotes weddellii
GTGCATAACACCCAGTGCTCCATGCAGAACGTGCCCTCCTCAATACCCACCACCAGGCCAACCCATCCCCCACCCCCCTCCCCCCCAGAACCCTGTTTGTTTCTCAGAGTCCATCGTCTCTCATGATTACCAACCGGATTCTTAAGGACTCCACCATTGCCACCACCATCTAGCCAGATAAATGTCAGCAGCTGTCTATCACCCTGGAATCTCAAGTCCCTTCTGCAAAATGTGTCTCCCCACTAGCTGGGGGTAATAAAGACATACTCCCTGTAGGTTTACCCAAGGAATTCTCTGGGCCAATCCTGAGTAGGCCTGGGAGTCTCTTAGAAGTCTCTCACCCGCTACGGGGTGGGATGCAGTGGAAAGGTCTAGAATTAGTCATGCAGCAGGAAGACAATGTTCCTGGGGCAAGCTATTGACTTCAGTGGGATCGCTGAAGTCCTCCTAGGATTTCCCCAGGACTGGCTTCTGCCCGATCCTTTAAGTACGTTCTAGTTTTCTCACGTGGGAACCTCTTGTCACCGTGGTGTGACTCCTCTCGTGGCTGGAAGGAAGAACCTGTGTTTCCCTTGCAGTGGCTGATGGGGCCTCGCTGAAAAGACAGTGCTGCCGCTGACTAGGCAGAGCAGCGTGTCTGCCAGGAAATATTACCATCATTCCTTCAGTGTCAGCCCCAAGTTCACCACAGCCCTGGTTTAGTGTCACGTGCACTGTGGGTTAGTTTCTTTTGGGGCCACCTGCACATGGCCCTGTTGGCTCTGGCCCACATGTTTCCAGCTTTCTCCCTGATTTCTATTGCTATTCATGCTATTGAGGTTCTAGCATGCCTCTTGTTTCCACAAAACTGCAGAGTCCGCAAAGGTGATGGGCTCTCACATCGTAAACAACCCAACAGCAGTGGTCAGAGAGGGTCAGCAGTGGTTTTATTTAGGCTGTGCCCTCTGCCTGAGTGCAGTGTGGCTAAGACATGTGTGAGGCTCACTCTAAAAAAAAAAAAAAATTGAAGGTTCCTCAAAAAAGTTAAAAATAGAGCTACCCCAGGACCCAGCAGTTGCACTACTGGGTATTTATCCAAAGGATACCTAGTGATTCAAAGGGGCACGTGCACCCCTATGTTTTATAGCAGCAATGTGCACAATAACCAAACTGTGGAAAGGGCCCAGATGTCCACTGACAGGTGAATGGATAAAGAAGATGTAGTTCATATATACAATGGAATATTACTCAGCCATCAAAAAGAATGAAGTCGTGCCATTTGCAACAACGTGGATGGAACTAGAGGTTTATTATGCTAAGCAAAATAAGTCAGAGAAAGACAACTACCATATGATTTCACTTATATATGGAACCTAAGAAAAAAAAACAACTGATGAACATAGGGGAAGGGAAGAAAAATTAAAGTAAGATAAAAACAGGGAGGGAGGCAAACCATAAGAGACTCTTTAGCAAACAAACTGAGGGTCGCTGGAGGGGAGGTGGGTGGGGGTGGAGTAACTGGGTGATGGAGATTAAGGAGGGCACGAGATGTAATGAGCACTGGGTATTATACGCAACTGACGAATCACTAAGTTCTACCCCTGAAACTAATAATACACAATATGTTAACTAAATTGAATTTAAATTTAAAAATAAAGAATGCAGGGGCACCTGGGTGGCTCAGATGGTTAAGCGTCTGCCTTCGGCTCAGGTCATGATCTCAGGGTCCTGGGATTGAGTCCCGCATCGGGCTCCCTGCTCCTCGGGAGCCTGCTTCTCCCTCTGCCTCTCTCTCTCTGTCTGTCATGAATAAATAAATAAAATCTTAAAAAAAAAAAAATAAAGAATGCAAGCTATTTCCTCTACCAGGAAAGTTCTTGACCCCTCCCAAGAGCAGCTGTACACCTCCTTTCTATTCAGCTCTCCCAAACAAAGATCTTTGTTACTTTCTTTGTAACAAGTACAAATACATATCTCTATTGTTTCACTGATCATACCATATTGTAACTACTGCATTTAAGTCTATCTCTCAATTTTGTTGCAAGGTTCATAAAGGCCAGGACACAATATTAACCATCTTTGTACTATCATGGCAAACAAATGTAAAAGATCATTATATGTCCATCCCAATGTATCATAGTACTTGAGAGACCTTTGACATATCTTAATGTACTAGGCAAGGTGCTAGTTCTAAGACACAGATTTTTTTCCCCCATGTTTTACGTCTTTGAAATGGGTAGCCACCTCCTAATTTCTGTGGGCCAGGAGGCAGTCAGGAAAAAGCAGTCATGATATATGCTGGTGCATCCAAAATAGTAGGGTGGGTATTAGGGGTTTGGAAAGAATTCATGGAGATGATGGAGGATGGTTTTGAAGAAATGCAACATTACCAACATTTCTGATACCCCAGAGTACAACAGTATGTGGAAAATCACAGTATCTGCTGCTTTGGGTAGAAAAGTTTTCAGAAGAAAGAGCATCTGAATGTAAAGAAGTTTTAGGAATACCTTAACCAATTTAATTTGCTTCTGTTCTCCTTTTTATGAATGCACATGAGTACTATATCATAATAAGCTATGTCTAAATAACTCTAAAACAGGTTTCACTAAGAAGAAAATAAAAACTCTAAGTGAGAGAAAAATGGTATGTAAATCTAATTGATAGCATTTTTTTTCTTTCTTAGAAATCTATAAAATAATAGTGGTTCCCATAGTCACTGACATTATATTCCATGAAATATGGGGTACTTGCTGTAAAACTAGTGATTTTTCCCCTCTTTTGAGAAACAAATGGCACTAGTAAATTGCAACTGTTACCTCTTTCACTCAAGTAAAGGGACAGGGAGATCTGCATGTACTTTTCTTAGGTAAGTTTCACACTGTTGGAATAAACAGAACAGGGGAATGCTTGCAAATTCCCAGGGAGCGTTTCTCTGTTCAGACTGAGGTTTTGTTATTGTTTAATGTTACTGCTGAAGAAAAGAGAGAGACCCATCAGAGGGAAGCCACATTAAAAAATTCAATAGCACTGCGGATTACTGCCATCCTCCACAATCTCCACCCCAAAAGGAAGGCAAACAAAAGGGGACAAAAGGCCCCGATTCTCACCCACCCTAACTTTGAGGCGGATAGGAATTTATTGCGAAAACTCTCTCTTCCCTCAAAAGAAGGTGGTCAGTCCACATCTTAGGTGATGAAAAATAAAAGGAAAATGACAGGAACAGAGGAAAGAGTCTTGTAAGCAGAGAGCTAACCAGTCAAAGAGAAGTAGGAAACCCTTTGGATAATCACAAAGTCTCTGCCGACTCTCTTTATATCCTGAACTTTCTACTTTGCTGCTTATTTTAAGAACCAAAATCAGGCCTCACCCAAGTGGACTCCAACCCTGATACTGTGGTGAGGGCCAAAACCACACACAAAGGTGCCCACACGAGGTGCATCATCCCTACATTTTCTTCACTGTTCCCCACCCACGTGGGCCCACACACTCCGTGGCTTTCGAATTCTTCTTACCCTCCACTTGCCCTCCAAACAGTGGGAAGCCGGAGGAGGAAGGGCGTAATAACCATGATTCTGCTCCGCGGATTGTGCACTTGACAGCATCGGTCCTGGATATAATGCAGGCAGCACAGAGCCCAGTTACGGCCCATCCAAACAGAGGAAAGATACAAGCAGAAGAAGAAATAAGAGACTACCTCCCGCACAGAGGTGCCCCAGTGTGCAGTTAGAGCAAAGCCTGTAATTCCCGGCAGTATCATTTAAACCCTTGCCTTTTCAAGCTCTCACGGTAGACTGCAAAAATGCTGAGTTACCACCTTTCCCGATGAGTTGTCTTTGGAAATGCTCACCCTCCTCCACCCAACACTTCTTCAAAAAACACAAAAGGGTTATGGGTTCATCTCCAACTTCTGTATTGGTTCCTAGAAGAAAAAAAGAAGAAAAAACCTAGCATTTTTTGTTCGGGGTCCAAAAAATGAAAGCAGAAAAGGAAAAGAAAATATTTGATATTCTAGGAGTGCCAAGTCCCAAAGCTTCAAAATTCCCTCCAACAGCATTCCTCAACATCTGGGATCCGGGGGGGAGGGGGACTCGGAGCAGGTCCCCGGCTACTGTCTGTAATTGCATAAACATGCAATTTGGTGGTTTTAGAGAGAAGCGGCTATCCATGCCCCTTTTTAGTTGTTTAACGGCTATATCTCTTCTCTAAAAACATGCCAGGTTCCGGGGTGGGGGGGGGGGCGGCCACCACCCTGGGCAGGTTACCCATGGCAGGCAGCCGCTCCGAGCCAAGGGGAGGGCGGTGTGGAAGCCGTGAGGTAGCGTCTGGTCTGAAGGAAATGAAATCCTGCATGCCGAGGCCTTATTAAATGCTTAATGCTTGAAAAATCCATAGTCAAGGCAAGTCTTGGGAAGCAGACGGTTTCCCCTTTTGCCGGTCGTGTTAACTTTATGGTTGGAATTTTGAATACAATTTTGACATTTGTGTGGACTTCCAAAAAAAGAAAAAAAGATAGTGAAGCGTGAAGCCATTTCTTTATTGAAAAAACATGCCCAAGAACAAAACTTCGCAAGTCAGCACTTTGCCAGCGAGAAGGGGCAGCCTGCCCTTCTGGGGCTCTGCATGCCACACGGTCAAGGCTGCAGGAAATAAAAAAGCCAAGCAGCGTAGGGACCGTGGGGCCTGGGGCTCTCCTGCACTGCTCTGACCAAATGGCTCTAGAAATTTCACCACGACACTTGGGGACATCATACTCCTGGTAGCAGCAACACAGCCTCCCGTGTTCCCCAAATTTTACTTAAAAAAAAATTTAGGGATGCCTGTGTGGCTCAGTGGTTAAGCGTCTGCCTTTGGCTCAGGTCATGATCCCAGAGTCCTGGGATTGAGCCCCGTATCGGGCTCCCTGCTCAGCAGGGAGTCCGCTTCTCCCTCTCCCTCTGCCTCTCCCCCAGCTCATGCTCTCTCTCTGTATCTCTCTGTCTCAAATGAATAAATAAAATCTTTAAAAATAAACAAAAATAAAATAAATAAAAATATAGATGCATCCCAAATACCCATACTTGATGAATTACAATGTAAGGATATCTCTTGCTCTTCATTTTTCATGAGATTGTGTCTTCCATCAATGTAGCTTTCTCTCTTACCCTGCTTCATTATGATCTTGACACATTCTCTCTGATGTTCATCAGCTTGGTTTTCTTTAAAATTCTTATAGTAATTTTTTTAGGGTTTTCTAGATAGAAATGGCAAAAATCATGATTCTATTTTAAATTGGCCAGTAGAAATCAATCGCTTTACCTCTGGCCACCCAAGGCTGATCACTGGCAACATGAGGAAAATGACATTACACTGGAAAGATCGTATAGCTGGGGTTTAAGGAGATTCTGATCTATTCATTCTAACTTTATGAGCATCCAGAACACAACCAAGTCTTCAAATCTCTCCAGCTTCCTATTTCCCTTTTTTAATTTTAATTTTTTTTTTGTAAATGAGGGGAAATCATAATTAGAGATTTCCTTCTTAAACATTCTATTTCTTGTCTGACATTTTCCAGTGTTTTGCTGATATGTATCTAGTCCTTAAGTCTCAAATTGATCAGGGCAACAAGCTTTTCTTAAGGGTAAAGGAAAAGGATGGGCACGATCACCTTGAAATTTGCTAGCTGTAATGAATATTTGTGTCTTCCCACAAGTCATATGTTGAAGTCCTAATCTCCAACATGATGGTGTTTGGAGGTGGGGACTTTGAGAAGTAATTCAGTTTAGATGAGGTCATAAGGTGGATCCCAAGGTGGGATTAGTACCCTTATAAGAAGAGAAAGAGACCAGAGCTCTCTCTCTCTCTACCATGTGGGGACACAGTAAGGAGGTGGAAATCTGCAAAGCAGCATCCAGAACCCAACCATGCTAGCATCCTGATCTTAAACTTCCCAGCCTCCACAACAGTGACAAATGTGTATCTGTATTTAAGCCACCTGATCTATAGTAGTTTGTTAGAGCAGCCCAAGCAAAGATTCTAGCTATTTTCCTCATTCCTCCATAGCAAATAGTTGCTAAACCATACAAAGGTATGGTTTCAACTGATGCCAATTCTTCTTTGTTCCAATTATATAGACCCTTTCAACATTAGCTCCTCAGAAGGGCATACTTCATCCTGAATACTTGTCAGGCCTTATTTTTCTACAGGTGCTGGCCACTGGGCACATTTCCAGCCTCTGGGTCCTGCCACTGTCTCACTGAAAACTAAGACCTTGAGTAGGATGGTGACATCTACCCAAACTCCCCTCAACGAGCAGCCTGAATTCTGGGTGACTGAATGGAGCTGAGCTGTGTGTGAGGACCAAAGCCAAGATGGGACAGTGGACTACAGAGATTGGAACTGAGAGACAAGGGCAAAACTCTTTCCAGGGGTTAGGCCAAGGTCAGGAACCACAAACCTGAGCTTCTTAAGGAGTGGAATAAGGTGGAAATCAAGTATGAGGCAGCATCTATTTTTGTTTTTCTAATTGTTACATTTGTAACTTTGAGTATGTGTTTCACCCAACAAATTTGGATTAAGGGCAAATTATGTGCTAAGCATCATTCTAGGTGCCAGCCATAGAACAGTAAAGAGACCTCCCCCCTCCCCCAAAAAATGGTAAAAAGGGAAGAAATAAAAAAAAAAAAAGATAAGGGAAGAAATTTTAAAAAAAGATAAGAAAAGAAAGATCCCTGCCCTCACAGAGCTCATATTCTAATACGTTTTCCTACTTCTGCTTCAACAACCTTGTTAGTGTCTCTAACTCCTTTATTTAACATAAGAATATTGCTGTTCTATTCTTCTTTTATAGTTGTACTTTTATTTTGTACATCATCCAGGATTTTTAATGTTTCCAATGGTTTTCAAATATAAATAGGTCTTCCATTCTTTGTCTAAGTAGGTTGATTCTAAAAGTAAAAACCAAAATCTTTAAATGGATTTATGTTATCATAACTATGTAAACACCAATGACTACAGAGCCAAGTGATAGGCTAGAATTATATTTTTTTCTCTTAGAAGTCTAATGGCATAACTCCTGAGCCAACTAAAGGAGAATATTTTTTTTTTATTTATTTATTTATTTATTTATTTATTTATTTATTTGACAGAGAGAGATACAGCGAGAGAGGGAACACAAGCAGGGGGAGTGGGAGAGGGAGAAGCAGGCTTCCCGTAGAGCAGGGAGCCCGATGCGGGGCTCGATCCCAGGACCCTGGGATCATGACCTGAGCCGAAGGCAGACGCTTAACGACTGAGCCACCCAGGCGCCCAAGGAGAATATTTTTTTAAGTTGTATTTAAATTCTAGTTAACACACAATGTAATATTAGTTACAGGTGTACAATGTAGTGATTCAACACATCCCTACAACAGCCGGTGCTCCTCACAACAGGTGCACTCCTTCATCCCCATCACCTATTTCCCCCATTCCCCACCTCCTCTCCTCTGGTAACCATCAGTTTGTTCTCTACAGTTAAGAGTCTGTTTCTTGATTTGTCTCTCTTGCTCTCTTTTTTTCCGCTCTGCTCCTTAAATTCCACATATGAGTGAAATCATATGGTATTTGTCTTTCTCTGACTGACTTATTTCGCTTAGCATAATACTCTCTAGCTGTATCCATGTCTTTGCAAATGGCAAGATTTCACTCTTTTTATGGCTAAGTAATATTCCTTTATATATATATATATATATATATATATACGCACACACACACACCACATCTTCTTTATCCATTCATCAATCACTGGACACTTGGGTTGTTTCCATAATTTAGCTCCTGTAGATAAAGCTTCTATAAACACAGGGGTGCATGTATCCCTTTTCCTTTGAATTAACGTTTTTGTATTCTTTGGGTAAATACTTAGTAGTGCAATTTGTGGGTCACAGGGTAGCTCTCTTTTTAACTTC
>NW_028069248.1:0-384 GCF_054177405.1 Leptonychotes weddellii
AAAAAAAAATGAAATCTTAATGTGAAATCCTCAAATATGAAATAGGTAAAACAGAGCTGCTGTTTGAATAAGATTGTTGGTGGAAGGCAGGGTCATGTTTTTGGCCTCCTTTTCACCTTCTTAGGGTAGCTCTTGAAGCACCTCTAGAGAACTGAGATGTCCACTGATTACTGGTGTAAAGTCCATCCAGGCTTATCTCCTACCACTGATGTTTGAGCAGGACCAGAGACTTCAGATGCTTTCTGCATTTTCATGTGTTCGTGCTCTGTTCATGTCCCTGTCTGCCTGGAATGGCCTCCAGCCAGCAAAATCTTTCTCATCTTTTACGGCCCAGCCTAAATGTCACCTTCTCTGTGATGCCTCCTCAGACACTCCAAGCAGATT
>NW_028069249.1:0-384 GCF_054177405.1 Leptonychotes weddellii
GGTATTATGTGACCAAGGATGATACAAATGATTTTCAGTAATGAAATTAGCTATTGATGTAAATATTGTGTGAGCACATGCACGAGTGTGTGTGTATAAATGACTTGATAACTGGTCATCACATTTAGAGGAAACAAGACTAGAAAAGAGTTGGTGGGCATCCACCTGTGAAGACAGCAAGGAGGGTCATTCATGTGCAAATAGAGACTGAACATACAGAACAATCACATTCTGCTTTATTATCGTGAAAGGGTGATCATAATATGCTGCCTGAACTTCATTTCTTGTTCATTAAGACAGTAAAATTGTGATTTTGGTCAAGTGTCTTGTCTGTGGGTACACAGCTTTTCAGAATGTGGTGTGATATTTAATAAAAATTGCTCA
>NW_028069250.1:0-384 GCF_054177405.1 Leptonychotes weddellii
CAGGCATTCAGTAAATATATTTTGAAATTTTTCGAATGGAGGAGAAATTATCAAGTGTATGTAAACTAGTATTTAGATCAAAGAGTGGTGGAATTTAAATGAATCCCTGAATGGAAAGGCTTAGCACAGTGGGGGAACACAAAGTAAGAGTTCAATAGCTCTTGGCTGATAAATAGCCTGTGATACAGACTCCTCTTTTATCCGGAGGAACCATGTGTTACCTGGAGGGGCTGGAGCCTAAAGTCAGAGCATGGAGCAAAACTCGCAAAATTTTCATGAGCAATTTTTAAAATTACTCATGAAAATCTCTTAACTCATCCATAAAGTATATGAAGCTGGTTTTTGTCCATACAATTCTAAATGGATTTATATCTAGATGCATGA
>NW_028069251.1:0-384 GCF_054177405.1 Leptonychotes weddellii
ATTAAATGGTGATAAGCTGTTTTGGCCAGTAAAATCAGAGCAAAAGCAAAATGTGTCATTTCCAAAGAGAAGAATTAGGAACCAGAGTACATCAGCTGTATTTCCATCCCACGGATGGGCTGACTCCAAAAGCATGCATCCAGATGGAGCATCCATTAGCCTGGGACACAGAGTGACCAAGGGGAGAGGAGTTCAGAGGCTGACCCACACGGAATATGCAGTGGGAGCAAGCAAAGCTCCCGGTTGCACTAAACAATTGAAAATTTCAGATTGCTCATTACTGTGGCATAGCTTACTACATCCCGACGAATACGCATGACCATCCTCTCTTCAGCTGTGTATTATATGGCAAGAGTCTCCAATTGAGGAAGTTTGAGAGTGGAA
>NW_028069252.1:0-384 GCF_054177405.1 Leptonychotes weddellii
CTTCTTGTTATTACTGGGTGTTCAAGACAATGAAAACGTTTCAAGATACCAGATACTGTCGAACCTTCTTATTTCTTTATATATATATAAATTTCTGCAACATTTGAACTATTTCAAATATTTATCTGCCCCTTTGTTATCAGACAAAAATGCAAAATGCAAACTGGGAAGGTCACGCTCAGTCCTCACCTGACTTGACGCCCAACAGCGTCGTGACTGATCACCCCCTCCATGGGGCACAATTTCTCTTGGGTTTCCACACCCCTCACCCCAGAGGAGTCCCGCTGGGGCCTCCGGCACAGTCCTACAGCCTGGGAGGCTCAAACAACAGGAATCTCTTCTCTTACAGTCTGAAGGCTGGAAGTCTGAGACCCAGGTGTGGAC
>NW_028069253.1:0-384 GCF_054177405.1 Leptonychotes weddellii
CCAAACACCCCCCAAAGCACCCTGAGCATGAGGTAACAAGCCGGCACACTCCAGACATTGGTGGAGCCCATGCTGCAGGATCTGGGCCAGGGCGTGAAGGTGAGCAGGGGGCACGGCCCCCACCTCCTTGCAGGCTTGCCTCCAGTGAGAGGAGCAAGACCAAGGGACAAAAGCAGGAGGGGACGCCCTTGCCCCAGTCCCACTGTCACCCTCCCGGCTCCTCCTGCTGGCTGAGGGTGGGGAAGCCCCCACCCAGCAAACCAGACCTGGGGTTTCCCTCCCTAAGGAGGACGGAGGGGTTCCGGCCACCCTCTGCTAGGAGTGCAGCGCTGTGGTCAGGGTGTGCTGGGAAGCGCTGACCAGACCCTCCTGGGCGCCACTGGG
>NW_028069254.1:0-384 GCF_054177405.1 Leptonychotes weddellii
ATAGTAGAAGTAGGGAACAGCAAGGCATCCAAAACATCAGGTTGTTTGGAATATGCTGAGTGAGAGTATAGTGTGGAAAAATAGTGGGAAATGAGGCCAGGGATGTAGGAAGGGTCAATTCGTGGAGGGTTGATATGCCATACTGAGAAGCTTGGTGGGAGAATTGTGTTGGTCCAAGAACAGAAGTAATTCAACAAATAGTTCAGGGACAACAGGAATATCCACATGCAAAAGAATGAAGTTGGGAAAAATAGTTTGGTGGTTCCTCAACAAGCTAAACATAGAATTACCATACAATCCAGCAATTCCACTCCTAGGTAATACTCAAAAGAATTGAAAGCAGGGACTCAAGCAGATATTTGTACACCAATGTTCACAGCAGCA
>NW_028069255.1:0-384 GCF_054177405.1 Leptonychotes weddellii
TCTAAAATATGAGTTCCCCCAGAGTAGAAAATATGGCATTCATTTTTATATCTATGGTGTTAGCACCATGGTGATATTCAGTTAGTATTTACTAAGTGAATCAATATATGAATGATTGCCTCATGGTAATTTTCCTAAGTATTCTTGAACTTCCTATACACACACACACACACACACACACACATATATATATATATATATTATGTTATATATATATATTTCATATTCTTTTCAAGACACTCTCAGTGTGAATTAATCCACCTACCTAGCTTTTAGAACAATAAACCATCTATTTTCCCTCCCCCACTCCGCTGAACATAACCATGATTTCAGCCTTCAAAGAGGATTATTATAAGGCATTCACTTAGTAATTACACTTTAGCA
>NW_028069256.1:0-384 GCF_054177405.1 Leptonychotes weddellii
GCCTGGGTGGCTCAGTTGGTTAAGCGACTGCCTTCGGCTCAGGTCATGATCCTGGAGTCCCGGGATCGAGTCCCGCATCGGGCTCCCTGCTTGGCGGGGAGTCTGCTTCTCCCTCTGACCCTCCTCCCTCTCATGCTCTCTGTCTCTCATTCTCTCTCTCTCTCAAATAAATAAATAAAATCTTTAAAAAAAAAAAAAGGTAACAATTGAGGATTAAAAAAAACAGCCACCAGAAAATATAATTTTACACATCTATATGAGGAATTGATATAATTAAGAATGGAATATTGGGGTGCCTGGGTGGCTCAGTCAGTTAAGCAACTTATTCTTGATTTTGGCTCAGGTCATAACCTCAAGCCTCAAGCTTGATCCTGAGATCAAGCC
>NW_028069257.1:0-384 GCF_054177405.1 Leptonychotes weddellii
AATTCACTCCAAATATCGTGAGATGTCATGGGCCTCAGGTGAGAATTCAGTCTAAATCTCATGAGACCTCATGGACAATGGGCCAGATTTCACTCCAAATCTCGTGAGATCTCATGGACCTTGGGCGAGATTTTATTCCAAGCCTCTTGGGATTTCATCCAAACCTTGCAGACTTCAGTCCAAATCTCGTGAGATCTCACGGACACGGGTGAGATTTCACTCCAAATCTCATGAGACCTCATGGACATCGGGCAGCATTTCACTCCAAATGTTGTGAGATCTCATGAACTTTCATTGACATTTTACTCAAAGTCTCATGAGATTTCATCCAAAGCTTGCAGACCTCAGTCCAAATCTCATGAGATGTCATGGACAACAGACAAC
>NW_028069258.1:0-14739 GCF_054177405.1 Leptonychotes weddellii
GAGGAGGGCACATTCTGCATGGAGCACTGGGTGTTATGCACAAACAATGAATCATGGAACACTACATCTAAAACTAATGATGTAATGTATGGGGATTAACATAAGAATAAAAAAATTTAAAAATAAATAAATAAATAAAATAGGCCTCTGTTTTTGTTTCTTCAGCTTATGTTCTTTGGTCAACTCAGGTCAACTATCTTGATACTGCGTGATACCCTCTCATATCATCTGACCCTAAAAATACATCCTTGCAAAATCAAAGAATGCGTTTTTCTTTCCGAGTCATCTTGACAGGTATCCAGTTCCCAAACTAAAGAATTATAACGAATTTCAGGAGAGCACTGGGGTGAGAAAATCCTTTCACGGAGGCCTCTGTGTCCAATCGCTGTGTACGCTCCAGTTTTTGTCCTTCAGCGAGAAAAGAGATCAGCCAGTCTCTGTAGATGGAGTGCTGTCCATCAAACACAACCAAAGTCAAAAGGGACTTCCCAGTTCTCTGAGAAAAGCAACAACTGGAGCTTTATAAGAAAGTGCCAGTAACTCATAAACAACTCAGATATCTTTTACAGGGAGATTATTTCTAAAACAATAAATCTTTTGCCTGATAGTTGTTCAAACATGAACTCAAACCGCCTGAACCATTTATCAGATATCGTCTTTTGGTATGATTTCTTTCTTAATCCTTGAAAAATCGTACTACAATTCTATGTGTGGCCAGAACACCTTAAACAAGATTGCCAATCATTAATTAAATGCCAGTTATTTAAATTTTAATACTTGTGATAACTTTTACCATCTATTTGAACATTCATCTAAATATAGTAGTTCAGGCCTAAAAAGAAGACAAGAAAAACTTTTCACCTGAATAATCCACATTATCTCTCACGAGTAATCTCATCTCAATAACCATCCATTTCCTGGAAATTACTGTCACTGTATTAGAAGCAGTTTCTTGAAGAAAAAAATGAAGTTCCTTGTACTGTACTGATTACATCTATTTTTCTGATCTCGTCATGGCTCTTAGACCGTGTCACCTTGGTGGCAATGTAACTTGTTGGATAATTTTTATGATAGATATATTTTACTCAAGGGCCATTCAAATATTTAAAAATAAATTTCTCTTGAAGAGAAAAATCTATTCTGGACTTCAGATAGATAATTCTCCTGCACTCCTTAAATAGTAAGGTGCGTCATCAGAAGCAAAGCACCAAACACTTAGGGTCCCTACAGAAATATCATTTTGTTTGTTCAGCTGCACATAACCTCACGTATCTCAGTCCCATGCATGCTGGGTATTTTTAGTAACCGCTCAAGTTGCTTATCTCTCTTTAGCGTATTCCTTCATAACCCTAAGAAACTTCTGCCACTCCAAAAATTTATTCCCATTTTGCTTATAGCCAGTGAGGAAGTCATCGTTTCTCCATGGATTTCCATTAAAGGAGTTTAGATAAGAGAATGAGATCATATTAGCAATGCAGGAATCACTGCGGTCAGCAGCCACAAGGATAAACATGGTGGTAACCACTCAAAGCCAATGTGGGAGTCGGAATGGCTGGGCCAGTGAGGCACGTTGTTCTGCTGCAGGATGTCTTGATTCTGACATTGTGGTCAGTGGTAAAGACAAGAGTGAGTAAGGGCCATGGTGTATTTGTATCAGCATATCCAAAATATTTAGGTGTTTTCTAGATTCAAAAAAAAAAAAAAGTTTGTACTACTAAATAATTTTTCATCAAGCCTCAACTTTCATTCCAGGAACACAAGGAGAAGGTTGCTATATTTGTTCTTTTTTTTTTTCTCGCCTATAAGTAAGGAAGGCAGGTGTTTAAACAGCAACGTCTGAGATCTAAATTCAATTCTAGAAGGATTTTTAGACTGATCAGTTAAATATAGAGATAATTTACCAGGTGAGGTTGTAAACTTCCCAAGTAGTATGGTTTTAAGATCCTGAGCTGTCATTAGAAAACAACTATTTACTTTGGACTTAAAAATAATTGCCTTAAAAAAACTTGGATCCAGAAACTTCAACATGTCTCTTTCATTGGTATTAACAGTCTGTCTAATATTATAGTTACAAGCATGGCCTCTGGAGCCAGAATACCTGAGTGCAAATCCCAGGACTGCCATTTATGAGCTTGGCCAAGTTATTTATGAGCTGGGTCAAGTTAACCTTTCAGTGACTCAGTTTCCTGATCTGTAAAAGTATCTGCCTCAAAAAATTGTTGTAAAAATTAGATGTGTGAATTTAATGCTCCTGGCATATGGTGAGCACTAACTGTGATTGCTACTATTAGTCTTATTGCACATCTGACATTTTACTTCTTATCAGGATAAAATGCTTTGTTTAAATTTGATTTTCTTAATGTCTTTACAGAAATAGGATACTATAGAAACCTGGCATAGAGGCAAAGACAGATACACTATTAAATTTTGTTATTCCTTACCCACTCACTTTATGTATCCATTCATTTATTCATCTATTCATCTGGCATGTATTGAACATGTATTATGGACCTTGTATAGTGCAAGACTCTGAGGACACAAAGATAAATAAAATACAACCATCAGAGAAGAAGAGAGAGTCATATATGTTACCAAGCACATTAATGTCTCAGGTCTATGGTAGAAGAATGAAGAGCACAGTGGAGGTGTGCGTGAGGGAAAGACAAACTTCACCCTGGGGAAAGAAGGGTTAGGAAAATCTCCATTGAGGAAGGGGTGCCTGAGCTGGGTACTGAAAGAAGAGCAAAGTTCATCTGGGTCTGAGTTAGAGGGCAGAATATTACACGTAAAGAAGGACGTGAGGACAACCTCAGTGGGTAAACAGAGCCCTTCCAGCAACCTAGTGGAAAAAACTGACACAGATTTTTCCACATGCTAGATAAAATAGCATAAGAAACAATAGCCAAGCTTGAAAAAAGGAAAACAGCCCATAGTTTCAAGAAATGAAGGGGACAACCAAATGCAGAGTAGTAAATGAAACTGATATAGCAACTTCTCAGGGGTTGTTAGCCCTCCTTAGAGAGAAGGCTGAGTGTTACTATCCAGCAGGAAAAAGAGAAGAATACAGCCCATGTGAGGTAGAGAGCTGGAACTGAGATCCCTGCACTTAGCTGGGCCCATCTAGGAAAAGGGAACTAAGAAAATTCTCCCCACCAGCCTGGAGAAGTAGCAAGAAAACTTGCCATCTGCTTGGAACTCAGGGTGGGGAAAAATTGAAAACCCCACACCTAAGGCACATTTGCATATAAGGGTCCAATTTATATTTTCCCCATCAAAATCCCATGCTAAGACATTAATATAAAGCTGGTCTGAGACCCATGAAACCACTAGATAACTGGCGAAACTGGTATTTCCACCACGGAGGGCACTACTCCCATGGGGGAAAATTCAACCCCTACTGAAGATGATCTCACAATGAAATAAATTTAAAAATCACACACACACATACACACACACACACACACACAGACTCTTGGAAACAATCCACCATCGTGAGAGAGAGTCCGTAAACATTACAAATGGAAAATTCACATTACAAAAACTAGATATAATAGATATGAACAAGACTATAAAATAAGTGAAGTTTAAATAATCAAGGAGATAAAAGTGGGAATAGAAACAACAGTGAAAGAACAAGATGATGATGAAAAAAAGACAAAGAACAGAGGTTAATGCAGCATGGTCCACTTACATATTACTTGGAGCTCAGAATCTCTACAGTGGCAGGTGGGGTGGGGGGCAAAGGCGTGGGGAAATATGGGGAGAGAATGGAGAAGAGACATCAAGAGATAAGTCCTGGGATGCCTGGGTGGTACAGTCGGTTAAGCATTGGACACTTTTCAGCTCAGGTCATGATCTCAGGGTTGTGAGATGGAGCCCCGCATCAGGCTCTGTGCTCAGCACAGAGACTGCTTAAAATTCTCTCTCCCTCTGCCCCTCCACCCTGCTATCTCTCTGTCTCTGTCTCTGTCTCTCTCTCAAATAAGTGAATCTTTAAAAAAGAGAGAGAGAGATAAGTCCTGGAAGGTAGACAGGATCAAGTTATGTAGGGTCCTGTGTCATCCTAAAAAGTTTAACTTTATCCCTCAGCAAGGAGAAGACATTAAAGAGTTTTAATCAAGAAAGTGATGAATAGATTTGTTTGAAGATTTCTCTTTGGCAGTACTTGGAAAATGAGTGAAAGGAGACAAGAATGGAAAATGGAGACCACTTGAGTTTTTTTTTACAGTAGACCAGATGTCTTTAATTCCAAGTTGCATTTATAGGCTAAGGAACATTCAACTGCTCTGATCAGAGTTCTAAATTTTGATTGCCCTACAAACATCAGCAGAGTTCCAGAAGCTACAGGACTGCATGGAGCATATTTGCTGTCAGATGATGCAAATGTTGGGGATACAAAGGTGAACAAAACATGGGCTCTGTTTTGCTCTCCTCCAAGTGCTCATAAACTAGCAGGAGAATCAGACATGTAAATAGATAATTACACAATGTGATGTATATAAGAGAGGAATGAACAGAACGGGGGAGGCTGGGGCAGAGGAGTGTTGACAAAGGGATTACAGAGAAAGGGACATTTGAGTTGAAGCCTGAAGGAAGAGTGAGAACATTCAATGCAGGAAGAATTTTGTAACCTCAATGACTCATGAATATAATACCAATATGATGAAAATTCAGGAATCACTTTCCATAAATTTGATATCTTGATGATATTCTGACATGAGTCATCATGTGGTATAAGAGAAGAATAAAACTTGATCCTTAGAGAACTTTTGATTTAATAGAAATTCCTTATTTTGGTATAACGGAATAATTTCACAAGCCTTACACACATTCACTTATCCCTACAATAACTCTGCAAGGTTGGTCTTATTCTACCCACTTTGAGATGAAGAAATTTTTAATAGAAAAGTAATTAAAAACAAGACTAATTCACAAGAAATAACAAATGTTAGCAGCCAAGCAGAATGTGTAATGATGGTAGTGGGTCCACATTTGTTCCATCTCACAGGGAAATTCCCAACTATTCTGATCCATCTAGGCTAGGACACCATGGTTTTCTTTCCCACTTCCTGTTTTGACAAGTTGACTGTATGGTGGCAGAATATGCCACCCCCAAATACGTCACTCTGGCATAAAGATTATTTTGAGTTAAAGGCAAATGAGAGGAAGTAGATGTAAGAAAAGCTCTCTGCCCTCTCCTATTTGCCTAAAAGAAGGACATAAACTTACAAAGGACCTGCCTCCTCCAAGAGAACAAAAAGTTAAGATTTAATCACAAAGACGACTTTAGACCCTTATCAGCCTGGAGATGGCACCAGAGGAAACTACATCATGAACCTTGATAGAACTAGCGTTATCTACCATTAGTTTCCCATTTATCTGCATTCCCACAATTTGCTGCCATGAAAATTCAAAAGTCCTTTCTCTTTGTCTTGTCACTTTTCTAAAAATATATTGTTCCTTTGCTAAGAGGCTATATAAGCCCAAGTTCTAACCAAACCTTTGAGTTACTCACCTCTGAGTGCTCCCATATATAAGCATGATGCACATGTTAATAAACTTGTTTGTTTTTCTTTTTTTTATATCAGACATGTTTTAATCAGAGAGGTAAAAGAAAGTCTTCTCATTTGAATTAAATAAACTATTCAACTGCTAGATGACTTTTACTGGCTTAAATTTTACATATTTTGTGTTTTGTTCATTAAAAAAACAAGGATTTATAGGGGCACCTGGGTGGCTCAGTTGGTTAAGTGTCAGACTCTCGATTTTGGCTCAGGTCATGATCTCAGGGTGGTGAGATAGAACCTCACTTCCAGCTCCGTGCTGGACCTGGAGCCTGCCTAAGATTCTCTCTCTCCCTCTGCACCACCCCCATGCTCTCTCTCTCTCTCTCTCAAAAAAAAAAAAACAAAAAAACAAGGATTTATTTAAAGTTTTAAAATGTGCTAATATAAGGCTGTACTAGTGTGTGCAAATATTTAATATACAACTATAATATTTTCTTCAAATGTTCTGTATACATACTTGATAGCAATCCAGCCCACCACAACCAACCGTTACGATATGCATGGCCACCTTGACCTGGTCTCATGGAGCCTTTCCTGGCAAAGCACAAAAGACCTTTTTTTTTTTTTTCCCCAAATTGAAACTCCCTTCAGTGAAAATGCTGGAGCTCACAGCCAATCCCAGACTAATGTAAAAGTCATATTTTCCATGCCCCTGGACCATTTCATTTGTTACTGAAGAAGTTCTTGTGGATCACAAAACAGAGAAACCACTAGTGCTGGAGGCAGGATTAGTCAGTCTTTGAATATGTAAGTTTAATATGGTCTCTCTTATGAAAAAAGCCTGGAAGAGGTTAGAGATGACTTATTCACTCTCATTTCCTCATAAATAATGCTCTGTATTCTCATTTAAAATTTTAAACCCTGGCAGAGTAGCTCTGGCCCCAGTTGGAGGCCAATCATGCAGCTGCCCCTCTGCTATATGGCCCTGGTCACTTCCACTCACAGGCCCATATGGGCCACACAGGCTGCCCCCTCTTGAGCTTGGGTGGCTAGTGCCTTTGTCCCTGTACAGTAAGAGGTGAGAGCATCCAGGGCCACAGCTATGCTCTCCACCTCCTCCATGGGGGAATGATGGGGGAAACCTACCCCAGAAGACCTGCAACCTCCACTGCCACCAGGACCAAGGGCTGCCCACAAGCTATTTTTCTCTTATTAATGTGTCTTTCATCTACCCAATTTATAGGGCCTCAGCCAGAGAACCTAGGAGAGTAGTAGGAAAAAATATTTTCTCTCCCCTGCAAGTACTCCACCTTTGTCCAGGGCACAAATAAAGGCCCAGTACTTTTAGATGGTGGGTTTTCCATGGGCAGTAACCATTTGTTCCTGAGAGCAAGTGGTTCCTGAGGGCAAATGGATCTCAAGCTAATTATGGTGCTGACTCCCTCTACATCCTGGTCCTTCCTTCACTTCCCTGGCTCCATTCGGGCAAGTCTGTCCCTCCACACCTTCCTTTCACAGCCCCGTTGCCCTTCCTCTGCCCTTCTCACAGCCTCAGCCCCAAACTTATGAAGTGTTTATAAGTAAGCATCTGAAAATGCTTGCATTGGTGTTTGATTAAAGTCTGGGGATTCCCCGGAGTTCAAGTGAAGGTAAAACACAGAAAGAAGGGGAAATACACAGAAATCAGATTAATATTCAAGCTAACTCTGCCATTATGTGCTATAGCCTAAAGAGGCAATTGGAGTTCAGAGGAGGCACAGCTAATTTAAATGTAGGATATGTGCCAAGGCCAGAGCTGATTTGGGATGGAAAAGAGGCTTTAGAGAGGAGAAAGAAGTTTATACATTTGAGAACTGAATGGGATCCTAGAGATCTTGGAGTCTGTTCTCCTGCCACCCCCATGCCTTAATCTTGGCAGAGAGCCATATAAGTCAAGATCCAGCTTGGACCACGTGGAGCCCTGTGAGAGACAGACGTACCAGAGAACATCATTAATGTCAGAGAAACATAATCTGTGAATAATGAGCTTCCTCTGACAAGCAGAGTGAGTATTACAATTTTATTAAGTACATAATTCCTGCCCATTAAAAAGTCCATTGTCTTGATGACCTGGGAGACACTAGGGGAACAGATTGTTCTTAAAAATGTACTCTTTGCTTGAACACCCAATATTAATTGTTTCTTCCCACTCACAAGTACATTAAACCCAGTGGGATTTAAATTGCTTTCTCTTAGTGAGGAAGCTTCCTCTTGGTTTTAAATTATACGTCTGCTTGGACATTAAATCCTTAGGCCACTAGCAAACTACTGAGAAGACTATTATTCCACCATAATATACTCTCATTCAAATATGTAAAAATACTTTGAGTTCTGGGGGAAAATAGCCATGTACAAATAAACTCTAAGTGCAGAATTAAGTGAGATCAGTAAACCATTCTTAGTTGAGTACGAGAGCTGGCAAACTAGATCCCTGAGGCCAAATCTGTGTGCCACTTGTTTTTGTAAATAAAGTTGCATTGGAACACAGCCACACCCAATCATTTGTGTATTATCAACTTTCCTGCTATAATGGCAGACTTGAGAAGTTGTGAAAGAGACTGGATGGAGTGCAAAGTGTAAAATATTTACTATCTGGCCATCTACCAAGAGTTTGCCAACTCCGGGTTAGTCTTAGTTCTGTTACTGCAAAATGTGATTCAGAATACATCCCAATCCTACCTAGTTCCCTCTATCTAATAAACATTTATTGAGTAACCTACTATTTGGTAGACACCAAAGTAGACACTAGGAGGGGGCAAGAAGGGGGGAAGTACAAAGATGAATAAGACAAGACTCCTGCCAAGCAAGGGGTAACATGAGTAATTTCAAGGTGTGTTCAATACAGAGATAAAAGTGTGCTCTGACGCTATGAAGCCAAAATAGGAGAACTTACCGGAAACTGGAGAAGGCGTTCTGGAGACATCAGACTGCAGCCAAGTGACAAAGAACGAGAAGCAGCTAGTCAATGGGAAGGGCTAAAAGGAAACCGGAGGACTTAAGAGCCTGTGCTGGCTGTCCAAAGCCAACATTTGGCTCTTCCTTTTTGTATTTCTGCTGTAACAATCTTTGTGGAGATAATGCACACACCAGGCCAGGAGACAGGGAACGTTACAGAGTTCCCATAGTTCACTTCAAGGACTTGCAATTTAAAGACTATTGAAGGGGGCGCCTGGGTGGCTCAGTTGGTTAAGCGACTGCCTTTGGCTCAGGTCATGATCCTGGAGTCCCTGGATCAAGTCCCGCATCGGGCTCCCTGCTCGGTGGGGAGTCTGCTTCTCCCTCTGACCCTCCCCCCTCTCATGTGCTCTCTCTCATTCTCTCTCTCTTAAATAAATAAATAAATAAAATCTTTAAAAAAAAATAAAATAAAATAAAGACTATTGAAGGAAACAATTAAAAGCTTTACTGTTAAACCTGTGTCAAATGAAGTCTTTGTCTCCATGAAATTCTAGTCATGCTTTTTAAAGCCACTTAGAACTTACTGATTAATAATTCTACTTGTAAAAAATATAAACATATTTTTTTAACATGTAAAAATCTGGGGAATCGCCACTATGCAACAGGTGATGAAATAAAGCTTTTTTGGTCTCATTTTTGGCTGCACCCCCAAAACCAATTCAATGAGTTCAATAACCCCCTAGAAAAAATTCTATGTAAACTTGTCTAGATGGTGTGAATTGAAGAGAACAGAAAAGGTCTGTATCTTCTCCACCAGCTCCCATCCTGCCTTCAATTGCAGCCCTTTGAGGCACTCCTATAGGTTAGCCCAGCTAATTTCCAAAGGCCATGTACTGTTTAGGAGTGTACATCTGATACCTGAAAGGTATCACACATTAATGTCTTTCCTTTTACTGAGAACACTAGTGGGAATTATTTTTTCTGACTACTTACTAAAAAGTAAAACCTAAGGGCCTAGGACAAAAGACCACAAATCTTGTCAGGGTTTAGGAGAGCAGGAAAGATCCTGAGCATAAGACACTGCACTGGAAGATTTAAATGAATTGTATGTTTAAAAAAAAAGAGGGCCAGAGGGATGCCTGGGTGGCTCAGTCGGTTAAGTGTTGGACTCTTGATTTTTGGCTCAGGTCATGATCTCAGGGTCATGGGATTGAGCCCTGTGTGGGGCTCTGTGCTCAGGAGGGAGTCTGCTTGCAAGATTCTCTCCCTCTGCCCCTCGACCCCCCAACTACCCTCCACCCTGTGCGCATGAGTGCATACACACACACACACACACACACACAAGCATACCCACTCTCTCTCTCAAATAAATAAATCTTAAAAAAAAAAAAAAAAAAGGGCCAGAGAACAAATAGGAAGTATAAAGATTGAGGACTTGTTTTTCCATATGTAGGATCTGTGAATGTGTGTCTGGTCTGTGTATTTGTGTTTCTATGTTTGGCAGGGGTAGGGGTTTCAGAGGGAAGAAAGTCGGGATAGTACCAAAAAGAGGAAAGAACAGGTGGGCAGAGGTTATCAGATAAACTTTCCCACATTCCAATTTTGCTTAGCCATTTTTTAAAATCATCTTAATTCTATAGGTAAAGTGTAATATGCAAAACATGGTGAAGGTCTTTCCACATACTAGTATACACAATGTCAACTATTTGGAGGTGATTTGTGGTCAACAGGAGATGAATATTGGTATTTTTCCATTTTGAGCATCATCCCTGAGGTCTTTTTTAGTGTATTTATATTCCTTGCTTTTTATAAATCTTGTGCCTCCAAATTTTGAGATTGCTTCCACCAGATGCCAATGAATTCTCTCAGTTCAGTGAGGTTATCATGGTACACTCTAACTCAAGCCCTAAAGGGAAGCATTAGAACATCTGTGCATGATTCTCTAAGGGGTGACTCAAAACTTACCTAAACCACCTCCCTGCAGCCTCTATACTTCTATAGGAGTAAGAAGATTATTAAGTATACATTTATATGTTAGTCTTGCCTCCCAACAGAGTGGGAGGAGGGCTTCTCTCCTTTTCTCAAGCTGTCTTAACTCAGGCTGCTGTAACAAAAATATCATAGACTGGGTGGTTTAAACAACAGACATTGATTTCTCACAGCTTTGGAGGCTGTGAAGTCCAAGATCAAGTTGCCAGCCAGTTCAGCTCCTGATGAGAGCTTTCTTCCTGGGTTTGTTATCACAAGCAAGTTCTCCCCTGTCTCTTCTTATAAGGGCTCCATCCCCACGATGTAATCACCTCCCAAAGGTTCTATCTCCTAATACCATCACACTGGGGTTTGGGGCTTCAACATATGAATCTGGGGGAAGGCACATTTAGTACATAGCACATGCCAAATGGTTCTTCAAAAGAACCACTATAGGGACTGGTACACCTGTGGGCTGAACTTTCGAGTACCTGCAAACAAGATCTGTGAGACAAATATGCAGGAGAGGAGAGCTGACAGAGGGCTTAAAAGAGGATTGTTTTCCACTTTGGTCCCTAATACGTCCAGCCTGTTCAAAAATTGATTCTTTGTCTAAAGCCTAATTATCAAGTAATGAAACTGGTTTTCCTATGTGGTCTATAATCCAATCTTGAACAAAGGCCCAATGAAAGGATGATGTTTTAAGAAACACAATTAGTATTACATTTAAAATAAGGAAAGAGCTCACAGGGGGCTTCTTAGCAGACCACTCGTGCTAGTTCATGATCTCCAATCTTCCCTGGTGGTGCTGGCAGGTAGGCAGTGTATACACCTAAAAATTGGGTCCTTTGGGGCACCTGGGTGGCTCAGTTGTTAAGCGTCTGCCTTCGGCTCAGGTCATGATCCCAGGGTCCTGGGATGGAGCCCCGCATCAGGCTCCCTGCTTGGTGGGAAGTCTGCTTCTCCCTCTCCCACTCCCCCTGCTTGTGTTCCCTCTCTCGTTGTGTGTCTATCTCTGTCAGATAAATAAATAAAATCTTTTAATAAATAAATAAATAAATAAATAAAATAAAAATTGGGTCCTTTATTTAGCTTAGTCTCAAATTTCAAATGCCAGTCAGAAAAGGATAAATCAAAGGACTTGATAAAGTCACTAAGAATTAATAGAAATAGGGGCGCCCGGGTGGCTCAGCAGTTAAGCTGTCCAACTCTTGGTTTTAGCTCAGGTCATGATCTCATGGGTCATGAGACTGAGCCCTGCCTCAGTCTCCACCCTCAGCACGGAGTCTACTTGAAGACTCTCTCCCTCTACCCCTTCTTGGACTTGCACACACATGAGCGCACTCTCACTCTCTCTAAAATAAATAAATAAATCTTTTTTTAAAAAAACATAATATAAATGAAAAGAGAAAATGGCAAACCTACAGCATCAGCAGTGATTTCTCTTCACTGTGCTCAGGTTTTCCTTGGTCCTTTTTTTGTATACCAGTCAAGCCCTCCCCATAGACTACAGATGTGAGGGTTATCTTGGACTTTATGTCAAGCATTTCTATCACTTGGACAACATTGTCTAGTGGACCACTTAATGTCATTATTTTCAAGAAAATATCTCTAAGCAATGGCATTGCAAAATATTATAAAATTTGTTCTCATCTGAGGTACAAAATGGTTTTTTTTCTAAATCTGTGACCTAGAAAATAACATTAAGAAATAAAAATATTGCTGTAAATTTTAAATTCACAATGGAAAGAAAATATTCCTAGAGCTGAATTGTCTAACACAATAGTCACTGACCACTGTAGCTACTTATTTTTTTTTAATTAATTAATTTATTTTAGAGAGAGAGAGTATGTGTGCATGGGGGGCTGGCAGAGGAAGAAGGAGAGAGAATCCAAGTAGACTCCCCGCTGACTGCAGAGCCCCATGAGGGGCTGGATCTCACAACCCTGAGATCATGACCTGAGCTGAAATTAAGAGTCTGAACATATTTGAAGTTTAACCAACTGAGCCACCCAAGTGCCCCCCACTGTAGCTCTTTAAATTTAAATCAAAGTAAAAATAAATATTCAGCTTCTCCATCCTATTAGCCGTGTTTCAAGTGTTCAAGAGCTACATGTGGCTAGTGGCTACCATTTTGGACCGCGTAAATATGGAGCACTGTCATCATTACAGAAAGCAATATTGGACAACACTATTCTAGAGTTTGGAGCCAATCATTTTTGACACTGACAAAACAACTCCTGTTTTCTCTGCATGACTAAATTCTTAATATTTTAATCCTCAGTGAATTTGAGCTTTTGTAAAGTATGAAGGTATGTGATATCAGAGGCTTGTAAGAACAAATTATTATTCCTCATTTTAGAGACAGACCTAATTCCCTTAATAACTTTATTTTAAAACAGCCTTATTAGGGTCAAAGGATAGGCAAAAATCCAGAGTTGCAACACTTTTTCCTAGAAGCTTAATGTCTTTCAGATTTCTTGCAAACCATAATAATTCAGCACTGGGGAATTTAAAATGTTAAGTTAGTGACCTCATACATTTAGCTGGTTCTCCGAGGCTTTCATGGTTTCTCTGCTAAACACGGAATGCACTTCTTTGCATCACATTCTTTTCCCATATTTGCAATTCTCACTTCCTTTTTACATGATACATGTTTTAAAATATTAAGGCTACTCTATTCACTGACATGAATAGATACGTGTGCAAGGGTTGAAGAAAAGAGAACTTTCCGGAACATTTTTGGAATTCTGTGATCTTACAGGCTAATAAACTTAGAGACCTGGTATTTGCTTAGAACAAGGACTATTATGTGTTTTGAATGTTTTAGATTTCACTATACAGCTCTTCTTCCCCACAAAAGAACAAATGAGTAAATCTTTGTCAGATTTTAAATTTTCCTCTCACTGCTTCCTCTGGAAATACTTGGAGGACGGGGTCATCAAAACCTACATTCATTGTCTAATGAAAACGTAGTCAAATCTCAGACATTTTAGCTAAGGTCTAGCCCAAATATGTTATTTAATCTGCCTTCGGTGGAAAAAAAACCTGATATTTAACCTATAGATTCTCATTGTTATTTTTTATTTTTATTTTTTTTTGAGGGAGAGAGAGAGTGTGTGTGCCCAGAGTGGGAGGGGCAGAGAAGAGGGAGAAAGAAACTCAAGCAGACTCTGCACTGAGCAGGGAGCCTAACACTGGGCTCATCCCAGGATCCTGAGAACATGACCTGAACTGAAATCAAGAGTCGGCCACTTAATTGACTGAACCGCCCAGGCGCCCCTTGTATAATGTTTATTGCGGCTACCACTGCATGGTTCTGACAGTCAGACATCTGAAAATAAATTATTGTGATAAAGAATGTTATTTTTAATATATGCAGAATTTATATTTTTAACTCTTAGGAACTTTTTTAAATGGAAGGAGATCATTAATACACTCCCCACCCTTTCCTACAATTAAAGAAAGACTTAGAGAGACCGACTTTAGAAAACTAATTAATAGTGTTCCGCAATTTAGGGAATGTTATTAATTTTCAAAAGTTTACTATGATCCTCATAGAATTTTCCCAGACCCAGCCATAATGTTGGTATAAAACAGACCACATAGGATATTGGAATTCAGAGAAGGGTAAGAGAAACAAAAGTTTGCATAAAAATAATGGCAAAGATTTTCCGGAAAGGGAAGCATCCCAAGGAATTCTGGATGGAGTAGGCAGTGAGAAAAGGAAATAACAGGGGAAAATGCTGTAATCTGTGCTTTTCAGACTTTAAAATGCATGGGAATCACACCTCACCCAAATGAAGCTTTTGATGAAATAAATCTAGATTAGGGCCTGAGACTCTGCATTTCTAAAAGGCTCCCAGGTTTTGAGTAAGAAAGCCACGGTAGATTCAACTACTAACATCAGGACATAACTCACATTTACACTGATGCTTTGTTATCTAAGATTGGCCCTCAAATGGTTTCCCTCATTTGATCATAAATGAATGAAATCGAACTCTGTGAAATATCTGGTCTTGTACATCAACTCAATCTTCTACACCTGTCCCTCCCAAGCTGGATAGCGTTAGATATGCCAGTAATACAAATGTTCCAGGCTCAAAGAAGTTTGGAAAATGTTGAGTCAAACACAGATAAGTTTCTCTACCGTAAGACTCTCAGAGCCTTTAACACATTGTACATTATGAATCTTCAAGAGAGAGAATTGACCGCACATAATGCTTTCTTCCTAAACTATTAATACTTCCTGGAGAAACTTGCCTACAAGGTGCATAATGATGTATTGACAAGTTCTGAAGTCTCAGTGGTTCTTTTTTTTTTTTTT
>NW_028069259.1:0-7901 GCF_054177405.1 Leptonychotes weddellii
AAAGTTGAAAATAGAGCTACCCTACAACCCAGCAATTGCACTACTGGGTATTTACCCCATAGATACAAATGTAGTGATCTGCAGGGGTACCTGCACCCCAATGTTTATAGCAGCAATGTCCACAGTAGCCAAACTGTGGAAAGAGCCCAGATGTCCATCAACAGATGAATGGATAAAGATGTGGTATATGTGTACACACACACACACACACACACACACACACAGGAATATTACACAGCTATCAAAAATGAAATCTCGCCATTTGCAACGGAACTAGAGGGTATTATGCTAAGCGAAATAAGTCAATTAGAGAAAGACAATTATCATATGATCTCACTGATATGTGGAATTTAAGAAACAAAACAGAGGGTCATAGGAGAAGAGAGGAAAAAATAAAACAAGATGAAACCAGAGAGGGAGACAAACCACAAGAGACTCTTAATCATAGGAAACAAACTGAGGGTTGCTGGAGGGGAGATGGGTGGAAGGATGGGATAACTGGGTGATGGACATTACAGAGGGCATGTGATTTAATAAGCACTAGGTATTATATAAGACTGATGAATCACAGACCTGTACCTCTGAAAGCAATAATACATTATGTGTTAATTAAAAAAAAAAAAAGAAAGAAAAAAAAAATATCAGGCCTAGAGGCGCCTAGCTGGCTCAGTCGTTGGAATGTGCAACTCTTGATCTCAGGGTTGTGAGTTCAAGCCCCACGTTGGGTGTAGAGCTTACTTGAAAAAGAAAAAAATAATAAAGAAAAAAGAACATCAGGCCTGGAAGGTTTAAAGATAGTTTCTACTAATCTTTCGAAGACTAGATAAGCCCAAATCTTTGTAAAATTATTCCAAAGAGGAAAAATGAAGGAACACTCCTCAACTAATAAGTAAGACTGGCCAGTAAAAACTTGATACCAGATAAGAACAGTTTGAGAAAGGACAATACAAGTGAGTATCACTTATTGATACAGTAGTCGCCCCTTATTCGCAGTTTTAGTTACCTGTAGTCAAATGTAGTCTGGAAGCAAGTGATCCTCATTCTGACACATAGTCAGAAAGTCAATAGTAGCTCCACGCTGCATCACCATGCCTACACCATTCACCTCACCGAGTCTCCTCACATAGGCATTTTATCCTCTCACATCCTCACAAAAAGGGGTGAGTACAGTACAATAAGATATTTTGAGAGAGAGTGACCACATTCACATAACTTTCATCACAGTATACTGGTGTAATTGTTCTATTTTATTACTGTTGTGTCAATCTCTTACTGTGCCTAATTTATAAACTAAACTTTATCATACGTATATATGTATAGCAAAAAATACATATATAGGGTTTAGTACTATCTGTGGTTTCAGGCACCCAAGGTGGGTCTTGGAACATATCCTCCATGGATAAGGAGGGGGACTACCGTATAAGTGAAAAAAATCCTAATACAACATTAGGAAACTGACACTCCAAATTTTTTTGAAATACACCTCATGACCAAGTTGCGTTTACCCAGGTTTGCAAGGATGATTTTATATTTTAAAAAAAAACCAACTATACAAATGGCCAATAAGCATATAAAAAGATGCTCCACATAATTGGCCATGAGGGAAATGCAAAACTACTATGAGATACAACTTCATAGTCATTAGGATGGCTATAATAAAATTTTTAATTTTTTTTCCAGATTTTATTTATTTATTTGAGAGAGAGTGAGCGAGTACGAGTGGCGGGGGGAGCAGAGGGAAAGGAAGAGGGAGAAGCAGACTCCCCACTGAGCAGGGAGCCCAACAAGGGCTCAATCCCAGGACCCTGAGATCATGACCTGAGCCGAAGGCAGATGCTTAACTGACTGAGCCACCCAGGCACCCCTATAATAAAATTTTTTAAATGGAAAATAATAAGTGTTGGTGAGGATGGGAACCCCTGTACATTGCTGGTGGGAATGTAAAGGGGTGTGGCTGCTGTGAAAAGCAGTCTGGAGGTTCCTCAAAAAATTAAACACAGAATTACCATATAACCCAGTAATTCTACCCTTAGGTATATACCCAAAAGAAATAAGAACTCAAATATTTGTACACAAATGCTTACAGCAAGCATTACTGACAAGAGTCAAAAAGTGGAAACTACCCAAATATGTTCATCAACTGATAAATGAATAAACAAACAGCAGTATTATACATATGATGGAATATCATTCAGCCATAAAAAGGAATGAGGTCCTAATACAAGCTACAACATTGGTGAACCCTGAAAACAATACGCTAAGTGAAAGAATCAAGACACAAAAGGCAACATATCATATGATTCCAATTATGTTTAATGTCCAGAATAGGGAAATCCATAGAGACAGAGATAGATTAAGTAGTTGGCCAGGGCATGAGGAGTGACTGCTAATGGGTACAGGGCTTCTTTTGAGGGTAATGAAATGTTCTGGAATTAGACAGTGGTGATGGTTGCACAACCCTGTGAATACACTAAAAACCAATGAATTGTACACTGTGAAATGGTGACTTTTTTGGCCTATCTCAATTAAAAAGAACACAGGCAGTAGAGTCTGACAGTCCAGGGGTACAGATCTATGTGTTCTGGGTAGCTATTTACATCTATGTCATAGGTTCCTAGTGGGGAAAATGAGAATGGTAAGTTCCACTCTTCAAAAGTAGGTTCTACTTCTCAGGGGTGCTGTGAGGAATGCCTACAATAATAATGTAAAATGCTCAACATGCATCAGTCAAAAAAATGCAAACTGTCTTTGTGATTTTAAGTGTTAGACAGTAAGGGATTGAACAGTAGAGAAGAAGTATTTCAAAGAGAAGAGTGGATGAGGGGACAGATGAGTCACAGATTTTGAACACGCTGAGTGAGAAAAATGTCTTATTCAATTGTCTCTCTAAAACCCAGAGTGGTATCTTTTGCAAAGAAGATAGATAACAACTCTATAGTTCTCTCTTATATCTGAAACTAAAATTCATTTTATTTGTTTATTTATTTTTATTTTATTTTATTTGTTCATTTGACAGAGACAGAGTGAGAGCACAACCAGGGAGACAGAGGGAGAGGGAGAAGCAGGTTCCTCACTGAGCAGGGAGCCCGACATGGGATTCAATCCCAGGACCCTGGGATCATGACCCAAGCCGAAGGCAGCCGCTTAACCGACTGAGCCACTCAGGCGCCCCTAAAATTCATTTTAATATGTGCACATTTTCACGGGAAAAATAGATACAAAAAAGAAAATACAGATACAAGCTGTAACATGGATGAACCTTGAAAACATGCCAGATGAAAGAAGCCAGTCACAAAAGACTGCATATTATATGATTCCATTGACATGAAATGTTCAGAATACGCAAACCCACCGAAATAAAAAGTAGATTAGTGGCTGTCAGGGGGTGGAAGGGGGAGGAGGGGATTGAGAGGAAATGGGCCGACTGTTAATGGGTTCAGGGTTTCTTCTCAGGGTAATAAAAATTCTAAAACTGACTGTGGTAATGGTTGTATAACTCTTGTGTATATACTAAAAATCATTGAACTATACACTTCGAATGGACAAATTATATGGTACGTGAATTATATCTCAGTAATGCTGTTTAAAAAGGACTGTAGGAAAGAAATCTGGATATGCAATTTACCAAATTAACAGATTAAAGGAAAAAACATGATAATCTCAATAAATGAAGAAAAGGCATCCCATAAAATTCCATAATTATTTGTGGCTATAAAATCAGAAATTGAAAGGAATCTGAATAATTTAATAGAATTTTCCAAAAACTTAAGAGTAAACATCTTACTTAAATTGTCAAATACTGGGGTGCCTGGCTGGTTCAGTCGCAAGAGCATGCAACTCTTGATCTCGGGGTCACTGAGTTCAAGACCCACGTTGGGTTTAGAGATTACTTAAAAAAAATTAATAAAAATTGGGGTGCCTGGGTGGCTCAGTCGTTAAGTGTCTGCCTTCAGCTCAGGTCATGATCCCGGGGTCCTGGGATCGAGCCCCGCATCGGGCTCCCCGCTCAGCAGGAAGCCTGCTTCTCCCTCTCCCACTCCCCCCGCTTGTGTTCCCTCTCTCGCTGTGTCTCTCTCTGTCAATTAAATAAATAAAATCTTTAAAAAAAAATTAATAAAAATTAATTTATGAAATACTAAAAAGATTCCCCTTAAAGTCAGGAGCATAGATAAGAATGCCATGTGATAGGGGCACCTGGGTGGCCCAATCAGTTAAGTGGCTGCCTTTGGCTCAGGTCATGATCCCAGAGCTTTGGGATCAAGCCCCATGTCGGGCTCCCTGCTCAGTGGAGAGCCTGCTTCTCCCTCTCCCTGCCTCTCTGATGACTTATGCTCTCTATCTCTCTGTCAAATAAATAAATAAAATCTTTAAAAAAAAAAAAGAATGTCATGTGACAGATATGTAGCCCTACTTCCTTATTAACAAAAATCCCAATTTTGTTCAAGGCAGTTACTGCTCAGTTGAAAAACCACTTTCCCCAGACCCACTTGCAGCTAGACTATGCCATAATTCTGGTCAACAGAAATTAGGAAAGTCTCCTGAAGATTTCTGAGGGTTTTTTTTTCTCCTGATATAAGTACTTCTTCCCTTCACTTACTTCTTCTTGCCCCGAGTATGAATGTAATACCTGGAGCTGTGGTGGTCATCTACAAGGACAAAATCCAAATACTTAAAGATGGCAAAAAAGAGATACAGAGGGTGCCTGGGGCGCTCAGTCGGTTAAGCAACTGCCTTTGGCTCAGGTCATGATCTCAGGGCCCTTGGATCGAGTCTCACATCGGGCTCCCTGCTCAGCGGGGAGTCTGCTTCTCCCTCTCCCTCTGTGCTCTCTCTCGCTCTCTCTCGGTCTCTCAAATAAAGAGAACCTTTAAAAAAAAAATGGGTGGTTCGCATTTCCCACCTGCTTTAAAAAAAAAAAAGAAAGATATAAAATGATCTTAGGGCACTGATGATAGTGTGAAGTTGGGCTTCCTGTTACATGAGAAAATACACCCCTATCACTTGGGTTTTCAGTTACATATAGCTGACCACAATCCTAACCAGTATTATTTTGCCGTTACTCTTCTTCAACACATTAGTAAAAGTCCTAATGTATATGGCAAAGTAGGAAAAAAAAAAGAATAAGGATTTGAAAGGCAGAAACAGCCTACTCTCCAATGGTGCAGTAAAAAAGATTATATCAAAGGTAGCAAAATGTTAACAACTGGTGAATCTACAGCAGAGTATTCAGCCTTGAAATATTTCAAAATAAATATTTACGGCAAAAAATACTGATGAGCAAAACAATGAATTTTGTGACAACATATACCATAAATAAAGGGAAAAGACAAGCCAAGTTATCAGTAAAGGATCAGAAAAAGATTAGCTTCCAGAATACATGAAGAACTTTTACATATTTTACAAGTCAATAAGAAAGACAAGCAACCCAACAGAAAAACAAGCAGATGACAGGGACAATACATTCATGGAAAATGAAACCCATGATGCCCAATAAACAGATAAAAAGATACCCAGTGTACTAATCAAGAAAATGCAAATTAAAACAAAAAATACAGCACTTCACACCCATCATGTCGGCAAATTCCTTTAAGCTTGAGCACAGAGGTATTGACATAAATAAAGTGACAGGAACTCTCAACCAGCAACAGAAGTTTGAACAGGTTCTACACTGTCAAGTACACTTTGACAACACCTAACAGTTAAAGAGGCACACCATACTCAGCTATGCCCTTCTTAGTTATAATCCCTGAAGCAGCAGCAAGTCCGTGAGATCGAGACTCTTTACATAGCAACACTAGAACATCATTTGCCTTTTTCATCCTCACTCTCTCATGAGTGTTCAGTGAAGTTTTCCAGAGGCTCATGGTATACGTCACAGCCAGATAACTGCAGAAGCAGATACGAGAATCCAGCTCTCTTCTATTAATTCAGACATTAAAGAGATTTTCAAAAATGTAAAAGCAATGCCACTCTTCTATTTTTTTTTTTCTATTTTGGAAAGTGTAGTTATTGTTCATAAAAATGTTATTTATAACACATAGCGGGTTTATTATTGTGATTTTTTTTAAAAAAATAAGTATTTTAAGCATATTTCATACAATAAATATTGATAGTTATAAATCACATAAAAGGTCTTTGAGGTCCTCAGTCATATTTTCAGAGTGTAAAGAGGCCCTTAGACCAAAATGTTTGAGAACCACTGCCCTGGAGAAACTATCACACATGTATACCAGGAGACATATACAAGAATCTTCCCTGCAACACTGTAATAGCAAAGAACTATCCATCAGAAGGAAAAAATGATAGACTGTGTATAAAATAACTACATAGCCATTTAAAGAAATGAACTAGGGCGCCTGGATGGCTCAGTAAGTTAAGTGGTTAAGCGTCTGCCTGCCTTTGTCTGCCTGCCTTCCATTCAGGTCGTGATCCTGGGGTCTGGGTATCGAGTCCCACATCAGGCTCCCTGCTCTGCGGGAAGCCTGCTTCTCCCTCTTCCTCTGCCTCTCTCTCTGTCTCTCATGAATAAATAAATAAAATCTTTTTTTTTTAAGATTTTATTTATTTGACAGAGAGAGACACAGAGAGAGAAGGAACACAAGCAGGGGGAGTGGGAGAGAGAGAAGCAGGCTTTCCGCGGAGCAGGGAGCCCCATGTGGGGCTCGGTCCCAGGACCCTGGGATCATGACCTGAGCAAAAGGCAGATGCTTAACGACTGAGCCACCCAGGCACCCCTAAATAAATAAAATCTTTAAAAAATAATAAAAATAAAAAATAAAGAAATGAACTAGCATTACCTATATCAAATGGCCAAATCTCACAAATTTAAAAAGTGCAATGCCTGGGTGGCTCAGATGGTTAAGAGTCTGCCTTCAGCTCAGGTCATGATCTCCAGGTCCTGGGATCGAGCCCCATGTCAGGCTCCCAGCTCAGCGGGGAGTCTTCTTCGCCCTCTCTATCTGCCTCTCCCCCTGTTTATACTGTCTCAAATAAAAATCTTTAAACAAAAAAAAAAATAGGGCGCCTGCTTCTCCTTAACCACAGGGAGTCTGCTTCTCCCTCTGACCCTCCCCCCTCTCGTGTGCTCTCTCTCTCTCTCTCTCTCTCTCTCTCAAATAAATGAATAAATAAAATCTTTAAATAAATAAATAAATAAATAAAATAAAAGGCAAAATGCTGAAGGATATATACAATATACCATGCATCTAGTTTTAAAACATGTAAAATCATACTAGTATGTATGATTATTTAGTGATATATATATATACACACACAGAAAAAATAAAAAATAAAAACACATGGGAATGATAAAAGCAAAAACTGGGGGTAGAGCATGCTACTCTTGGTCTCGGGGTCATGAGCTCAAGCCCCATATTAGGCACAGAGCTTACTTAAAAAAAAAAAAAAGGCAAAAATCATTGCAGAGGTTACCCCTGCGGAGGTGGGAAGAGAAATAGCATGGAGGAAGGATACACAGGAGCCTTCAATTATATGTGGAATGTTAGCAGAAACACATGTATTCATTATATTATTTCCTATATTTTTTTGTATGATTACAATACATCATAAGTAAAGATTAAGAATGCTGAATAGATACTGGGTGTTAGGAGGGGGAAGACACCATAGGACCAAATGAAGGACTGCAAATTAAGGGTGACTTAGGTTTGATTTAGGTCTCAACTCTAGAAAACTGGAAGAATATTGATGCGTTAGCTCAAATTTAGGAAGTCGGGATGAAGAAATAGTTTGGGGGAGCGCCTGGGTGACTCAGTCCTTAAGCGTCTGCCTTCGGCTCAGGTCATCCCAGGGTCCTGGGATCAAGCCCTGCATTGGGCTCCCTGCTCCGCGGGAAGCCTGCTTCTCCCTCTTCCACTCCCCCTGCTTGTGTTCCCTCTCTCACT
>NW_028069260.1:0-384 GCF_054177405.1 Leptonychotes weddellii
ATTTTCCACATAGACATAACAGTATTACAGAAAATATCTAACATTATCATGCTATGTTTTATTAGGGAACTATTTTACATGATCAAATCACTATGCCTTTGTTTTTGATAATTTCTTCTCAATTCCTTGACAGATGCTATATTTCCTCCAAAGCTTAAATTATAATGTCTATCATTTTAACTTGGTTTTTTTTTTTTTTTTTTAAAGATTTTATTTATTTATTTGAGAGAGAGAGAATGAGAGACAGAGACCACGAGAGGGAAGAGGGCAGAGGGAGAAGCAGACCCCCTGCTGAGCAGGGAGCCCGATGCGGGACTCGATCCCGGGACTCCAGGATCATGACCTGAGCCGAAGGCAGTCGCTTAACCAACTGAGCCACCCAGG
>NW_028069261.1:0-384 GCF_054177405.1 Leptonychotes weddellii
CCAAAGGGGATAAGACATTTGACTTACTAAGTCGTTAAGCTGTTCAGATGATTAGTTTTCTTTTTTATGGTGCAGTGAGAAGTATGTTGATTCTTTAGTGTTAAGCTGTGCTGCCCAGTGTGGTGGCCATTAGCTATACGTAGCTACTGAGCACTTGAAATGTGGCTAGTCAAAGTGGAAAATATTCTTTTTTTTTTTTTTAAAGATTTTATTTATTTATTTGAGACAGAGAGAATGAGAGACAGAGAGCATGAGAGGGAGGAGGGCCAGAGGGAGGAGCAGACTCCCTGCCGAGCAGGGAGCCCGATGCGGGACTCGATCCAGGGACTCCAGGATCATGACCTGAGCCGAAGGCAGTCGCTTAACCAACTGAGCCACCCAGGC
>NW_028069262.1:0-384 GCF_054177405.1 Leptonychotes weddellii
TATTTTTGTTTTTTAATAAACACCCTTAAAAATCATTAAATGCATCCCAATACTTCTGCCTCTTCATCAATCATTTAATACTGTTTGGATTAAATTCACAGTTTGTGTTTTAATCCCTTATGTGATTGGTCAAACTGTACATTACATTAGAATGTGAGGGAAAAACTTTGTTTAAAAGTTATACCCTAAAAAAAAAAAAGTTATACTCTCTGTGTCACGGTTACCCTTTACATGATTTTTTCATCATCGTTTTCAACTTCGCACATCTTGTAGTTCTCTACGCAGACTATTTCAGCTTCTAGTGCTGTACATATCTACATCTTCTGGATGGGACTGCCCGTGATCCATGAGCTTGGGGTCAAGCATAAACTGTGTAGCACCTGA
>NW_028069263.1:0-384 GCF_054177405.1 Leptonychotes weddellii
AGTTGTCACCAATTTTCATACAAAATGGTTTTTTTGCTTTTTCCTACTGCAGTTAAATGGCCATTGCTAGTCAGGTGAAGAGAATGTCTGGCTCTCCACTCAAGGTATTAAAGTAATGCTAAGTAAATGAAAATAGCCACATAAAGCTGCATGACATATCCAAGCCAAGGATAATTAACAGTATCTTTTTTTTTTTTTTAAAGATTTTATTTTTATTTATTTATTTGACAGAGAGAGACACAGCGAGAGAGGGAACACAAGCAGGGGGAGTGGGAGAGGGAGAAGCAGGCTCCCCGCAGAGCAGGGAGCCCGATGCGGGACTCGATCCCAGGACCCTGGGATCATGACCTGAGCCGAAGGCAGTCGCTTAACCAACTGAGCCAC
>NW_028069264.1:0-384 GCF_054177405.1 Leptonychotes weddellii
AGGCTGGTAAGCGATGGATGGGAAGGCTGCTAGCCATCAGAACTGCCCCCCGAGGCTGAGGACATGTGTGTGTCTCCCCTCTGCCCCGGGGCCCCCTTCCAGACTGTTCCTTCTCTTGGAAGCTTCTTGCTCATAAGGAGGGCTGCTTGGTTTCCCAGCTCGGACAGCAAAGACCACCAAGGCCTCGGGGACAAGATGCATGCTGGACCTGGAGGGTCTGGGCACCTCTGGCGAGCGGGTGCCTGCCAGGAGGGGGTGAGCCCCTCAGAAATAGGCTGAGATGTAAACAGGGGAGACCAGCAGGCCGAGGGCGGCAGGCGGCCCCACTTGCTTCTACAGAAACTATGGCTCCGTGGCTTAGCTCCCTCTTGGAGGTTCTGATCA
>NW_028069265.1:0-384 GCF_054177405.1 Leptonychotes weddellii
CTTCAAAGAAGTCTTTCAAAGTCTTGTTACCTGATACCTAGGACTTGCATTGTGAGACCACGCCTCCGGGAAAAATTTTGAAACCCCTTTTAACAATCCTGCTAGGTCATCTTTACAGGAAACCAGGCACCCTAAACCAGCTTTGACTGGGGGAGTCCCCCAGTGCTCTGTTGTACGCGAAAAACAAGGCCACCCATTGGGATGAGCCGCTTTTCATGCGCTCAAGCACCAAAGGTCCCCTCAGTGCTGATCCTGTGCTGTTATTCAGCCGGGGCGGGGGCGGTGGGGGGACAGTGGATTCGCCTCCTAGGGCTGCCTTTACAAGTGGCTACAAACTGCCCAGCTTTAAAAAGAAATCTATTTTCTGATTGACTTATTTCGCTC
>NW_028069266.1:0-384 GCF_054177405.1 Leptonychotes weddellii
AAACCTCAAAAATCATCATTCCAAAACTATAATCATACCAAGATGATGATAAAATGATTTTATGCCTCATTGTTAAGCAAGACCAGGAAGAGATTCATTGATTGATTGGTTGGGAATCATAAACCTCTGTTTTTAGTCAATTATAGTCAAGTAAGAAATGGGTTGAACCCAGAAAAGGTATTTCTTTTTTTTTTTTTTTTAAAGATTTTATTTATTTATTTGACAGAGAGAGACAGTGAGAGAGGGAACACAAGCAGGCAGAGTAGGAGAGGGAGAAGCAGGCTCCCCGCTGAGCAGAGAGCCCGATGCGGGGCTCGATCCCAGGATCCTGGGATCATGACCTGAGCCGAAGGCAGACGCTTAACGACTGAGCCACCCAGGCGC
>NW_028069267.1:0-384 GCF_054177405.1 Leptonychotes weddellii
CATTGGTTAAACCAAAACAGGCTATAAGTACAGGACACATCCAAATTTTTAAATTTCTGATATAATAAAATGTGAAAACATTTGAACTGCAAAATTGATAAAATATATTATTTGGCTCTTCAGGACCATTGTATAAAATAATCATCTATCTAAGAATTATGGTTTCCCCAGTTTTATTGAGATATAATTGACATATAACTTTTTTTTAAAGATTTTATTTATTTATCTGACAGATAGAGAGACAGCGAGAGAGGAAACACAAGCAGGAGGAGTGGGAGAGGGAGAAGCAGGCTTCCCGCTGAGCAGGGAGCCCCATGCGGGGCTCGATCCCATGACCCTGGGATCATGACCTGAGCCGAAGGCAGACGCTTAACGACTGAGCCA
>NW_028069268.1:0-384 GCF_054177405.1 Leptonychotes weddellii
CTAATGCTCTATGAGCTCCAGGGAGCTTTAGTCTTACCAATGAATGCTTATTCATTTGAAGATACGTGTTACTCTTGCTAAGTAACTGTCGAATACATCATTATCTCAGAACTCAAAATGTATAACAAACCTGTGGATATTTGGAGAAGGTTCTGGACAAAGTGATTATATAAATAAGTTTGTGAGGCATTTAGTTCCAAGTTTTCTTAGTTCTAAGTTATCTTAGATAACTGAATTTACATATTCCAAATACATCTGGTACAGACCCAAGAGCCTCTCAATTGTCATTTTGCAAACTTCTAGCTTTGATAAACAGAGCCAGCGATGAACTCTGTTTGATGAGAAGCAAAGTGGGACCCCTCCTTTACATGTAGACTTCATTCA
>NW_028069269.1:0-384 GCF_054177405.1 Leptonychotes weddellii
AGACTCAGCTATAGAGAACAAACTGATGGTTACCAGAGGGGAGGTGGGTGGGGGCATGATTGAAATAGGTGAAGGGGATTAAGAGTACACTTATCATGGTGAGCACTGGGTAATGTATAGAACTGTTGAATCACTATATTGTATACCTGAAATTAATATAACACTATATGTTAACTGTGCTGGAATTACAATAAAAAAACTTAAAAAAAAAAAAAGCTTGTATTTCACTCAAGCAGAGTCTGACATGGTTTGGATAGTTCTGCTGGGTAGCTCTTCATGTGATAATATGGTTTCTAGGTGCCTCTGTCAGGTCTATCCCTTTACTTCAAATCAGATGACCACAAGTTTCTTCCACTCACATTCCACTGAGCAGAATTGATCTTA
>NW_028069270.1:0-7898 GCF_054177405.1 Leptonychotes weddellii
CTAGATTTCCAGGGAAAGGTCCATGCTAGTCACTCTGAAGAGGTTCTAGATTTCCAGGGAAAGGTCCATGCTAGTCACTCTGAAGAGGTTCTAATTCTCAGGCTTATTCTTAGATGTTATTTTTAAGTGAGCCCAGGGTAGGTCAGGCATCTGCTCAGGTGATTCTGACCACAGACCACACTTAAACACTGCTCTGTGTATAGCTACTTCTTCCCTCACTTAGTCTAAGTATAGCAGCTTCGTGGCAAACAATTTGTAAGGGGAAGTCATCTCTACTATATATAGAAACTGTATCTCTTGCATTTGTAGTTGGCTAAATCTTCATTAACATAAATGATAAATGGCTAAAGAATTAATTCTATTTTCTTTAAAAATTCTCCATTATTTTCTTGTTGGATAATATTTCTTTAATATTCATGTATATTATAATCATAAATTTTATTAAACATAAGTGCTAGAGTTAGGCATTGTGGGAGAAGATACAGAAGAGAAAAAAGGGAAAGAAAAAGATTGACTTTAAGTTCCACTGCCTATCTCTTGGTTGAATGACCTTTAGCAAGTTCTTCTCTATCCAAAATGAAAGAAAATAACCACATGATCATTCTATATCCCTTCAAAAACTTAAATTCAATAATTATATTCAATGGCAATTCAATACATATTAAAGATAAGTTTATTTGTTTAGTTATCTAATTATTTATAGTTAATTATTGTAGAGCATGCTTTATTTTAAATGTGGTGCCATAGTTAAATGTCACAATGAATAAAAGCAGGTCACTTTAACATATTTTATTTAGGTTTTTATATCAGAGATAACTATATTTGAAATACATATTGGTTTAAAATGATCATTTGATTAGTTTGATAATATGGAAATGTAAATATTACATAATTATTAGGGGATGATGATTCCACAAGGTAAAAAAAAAAAAATCCCTTAATTATGTAACAAATGGCTACGTTTCCCTAAAAAAAAAGTCAAACTGCTATTTCATTCTGCATGGTGAAATCTTATTGATCTTGAAAACTCTACTCAAAATTTATTGCTTTTGAAAAACTCTACTCAAAACTCTACTCTACTTCAAGAGTTCCTTAAAAATAATCAATTCATACCCTCACTTTCAGATAGTTTATCATTTACCTCCTGTGTGGTATTTGTGTATATTGTGTGATTTCCCATTTTTGCATATATTATACTGTGTGATGTAATATTCCTGTGTAGCCCACTAAATTGTGAGCATTTTAAGAGTAAAGACTCAATTGCATTCATCTCTATATCCCTCATCCTGGATATCGTGTAATGAAAAATGTGTAGCACAAGACAGTTTCTGAATGATGTTCATCAATAAACACATGAATTAATTTGTAGTCATCTTCTCTAATAACTCTACTACTTTTTTGGCAGGAGGAAGAAGATTGAATTATGACCCTTAGATGTAAAGCACTGAAAACTATACTGAGCCATAATTGTAATGAAATATAAGAGAGTTCCCACTCTTTTCCCCCCATGATGACTGCTATTTTAAACTAGCAAGTAGCAAATTCTTTCCATATTACATTTGGTGCTCCTAATTTGCTGTGCCCTGAGCGTGTATTTAGCGTTCTTGCTGGGTATGAAGGCACTGAGTATTTACGAGAATGGGTCCTAAAATTAGAGGTATTAGACTAAGTCCTAACTCTGCTATTTATTAACTATGTCATTTTAGACAATTTATTTTACCTCTCTGATACATACTTGCCTTGTTTTCTCATCTGTAAACTAAGGGAGAAAACAATACCTACTCTCCTAAAATACACAAGGGGATTAAAAGAGCATTTAGATTCAGTGCTTAGCACATAGAAAATATTTAATAAATGTAAAATTAGAGTCCATAACTGCTTGATTATAATGGAAGTTTCTTGATTACAAAGGAAACTTTGATTTTAAAAGGAAATGTCTGCACTATTTCATCTTTCAGTATAATTTTTAATATTGGTTTAAGGTAGCCTTTTTCATTGTGTTAAAGAATTATCTTTGGGGTGCCTGGATGGCTCAGTCAGTTAAGTGTCCAACTCTTGGTTTTGGCTCAGGTCATGAGACAGGTCCTTTTTTTGTCTTTCCAAGTTTTTATTTAAATTAAAAAATTGTCTGTTTAAATCTGGAATACATATTGTTGATTTCAACAAATGCATTCTTAGTACCAATCAAAATATTCATATATATTTTTTTGCTTTGATCTATGAATGTGATGAATTAACACAAATCATTTTCCAATTTTCATTAACCCTAACATTTACATGATTAAAGTATATTATTCTTTTACTAAGTTGCTGAATTGATGTTTTCAACTGTTATTTTCCTGTCTTCTTTTGTGTTAATTTATAGTTTAAATTGTTTTGGTATCAGGGTTACCAAAATGAACAGAGGAGATTCCATCTTTTTCTTTGGCCAATAGGATAAAAACTCTTTGATCCTTGTGTTCACTTATTTTTAAAAACTTATTCTTGGGGTGCCTGGGTGGCTCAGTTGTTAAGCATCTGCCTTCGGCTCAGGTCATGATCCTGGAGTCCTGGGATCGAGCCCCACATCGGGCTCCCTGCTCCATGGGGAGCCTGCTTCTCCCTCTCCCACTCCCCCTGCTTGTATTCCCTCTCTCGCTGTGTCTCTCTCTCTCTGTCAAATAAATAAAATAAAATCTTTAAAAAAAACCCACTTATTCTTGACTTTTTGTTTTCTTTCAAATGTATGTGCTAGGAACACATAGAAATACATATTTATTAAATATCTACTGAGTGATAGACACTTCGCATACATTATTTTTGCAGTATGCATCTATAGTTAGTATTATTCCTACTTCTTAGAGATGGAAACATATTCAAAGCAGTTATTTTCTTAAACTAGGTGTTGAAGAGATGAGATTTATATATAGGCCAGTCTGACTCCATTAGACCACCCTATATTTAATCAAAGACTCTAAAATGGAACAATGTCCTTTAAGAATAAAGATTCAAGTATGGAGATGGATGGGGAAAAAAATACCACTTAATTTTGCAATTTTGAAATAAACCAAGTTTAGCAAAAGAAAAACAAATGGAATTCAGCAATTTAAACATTATATTCAGAAAATAATTTAGCGGTTTATAAATTTCTATTCTAAGGCAACTAAATTTGCAACATAACCAGTAATAATAAGAGAACAAAATTGTATACATATATTTTATATGTAAATATAAAATTCTTTTAAAATTTTTTGAAGTATGGGTAGAAAAAGAAGTGGATCATAAAAAGCAATAAATAAGTTGGCTATCAATATAGAACAAGTTGGCAAATCATAATTTAAACAAATTATAAAATAAACACATTGTGGAAAAATGAGAATATAAAGGGAAAAAATTAAATTAACACCAAGTGACAGATTTGCAGGTTTGGCAATGGTATAATAAGTCAAAAGTTAAGAAAGTCTTGCCTCAAATAGAGGAGTAGATCACTCAGTCTTTCTATGCAATTTCTTATAGTTCTCATATCTCCATATTTGTAACCTCACAAAGAAAATCTTGCTGCCCAAATAAAATGACATTCTCCAAATACCCAAACATAATGATGTGTGGACATAAATCAGAGAGTGGTCAAATACTCTAGAAGTAATCTTTTATTTTTTAAAACTTTCAGACATCTTATGTAAACCTATCCACTAATAAAGCCTCTTTTTAATTACAAAGTCAATTTTAGGAAACATCAGGTAACATTTTCTTGATATTTAGCAACACCATTTTACAGATAAAATAGGAACATTCCTTCATGATTACACAATTTTCAATTTAAATTTGTTGACTCACTATAAATCCTTGCTTCATCTGTTGTACTACATTTTCATATATATTGGTTCCTGATTAATTAGTACGTGTATGTCACTGTTTGAGAGAGAGACAGAATGAGGCAGAGCAAAGGGATTATTTACATTCAGTGCTACGGCTGGGGTGAGGTGGGGATTTCTACCAGGCTGCTGGTCACAGGACTGGACCACAGTGTCATAGTTCTTACAAAGGAAATGTGAACCACATTCAAAGAGAATAGTTGTAAACTCTATAAAGTTCAGGAAACTTTACTCTTGCCCCTTTCCTCCTTTTTTTTGTGTCAAATCCATAGCCCTATATTGTGATGTATATGGCTAACCCATTTGAAATATCTTCTCCTGTATTCATCATTATTTTATGGCTATATTGAGAGAAAACAGAGTTTCTCATCTGCTCAATCCGTTTGCGACTTAAGATTCTGAAGTATGAATGCTAGTAAAAGACTAAAAACTAAGCATATTTCAAGGATTCTGGAATTGAAGATGATATAGTTGTTGATGGTATACATCATTATATTACAATTTAAGATTTCTCATGGCAAATATCAAATATCTTTTCTTCTGCCCAATTTTTCAGACCTCTATGGAGAAAAGGTTATTATGGTTATAGAAAAGTGCAGAATTTAGAGGAAATTTGGAGATGATGTAGAAATCTATAAAATCTTTGTAAAAATTTCCCTTTCTGAGGAGAGCTTGTAGTACAATATACCCTGCGATATTAAGAAAATATATCTAAGATTCTGCATGTCAGAACAGACTCCATGCTTTCTAAGTTCTCCTAAGACACTGGAAAAGAAATAGATTACCCAAGTTAGTCATCAACAGCCTAAAATTATTTTTAAAAGAAGGAATCCATGAAACTGAATCATCAGTGAATGCCCTTTCTGGCTTTTCAGTTATGTTTAAAGAATTATATATTCATCTCTGATAATTAAATCAATTAACAATGCTTCCTGTCACTAAATTAGCTGACACTCTACTTTTTAATATATTTTTAAAGATTTTATTTATTTGACAGAGCGAGAGAGAGAGAGCACAAGCAGGGGCTGACACTCTGTTTAAAATAAAATGTCCAGGATGGGTAGTGGTTTAAAATTACCCAAGATAATTCTGAGGGACTAAATCTTATAATAATTATATATATTTATAAAACAGTCACATGTGAAAAAAGCTGACAGGCAATACTTAATTTTTTTCTACTCTATGTTTTTTTACAAACACAGGATATCTGTTTTAGAGGACTAATACTAACTGAACCAAAATTTAAGTTATAAAAAGGGGCAAAGAGATGTAGAATATTTAGTTATTTGCTCCTTTTTAGGATTTAATTCACAGAATTCACGGCTTTTTTTTCCTTTCCTCCTGTCTTCCAAGCATTAATTTCAGAAGCCGGTGCATCTTATTACACTGTATTTTAACTAACTGGAGTTTAAATAAAAACTTAAAAAAAAACCCCACAAAAACAAAAACAGGTGCATTGACTGCCCTATTTTCCACGTTAGGTTTCAATGGAAACATCATGAGCTATCCTGGCCAGAGGGGGGCTCTCTTTCCCAGATCTCTGGCAGTAGTGTTGAAGCTGATTACAAGGACCCAGGTCACTAATTTACATTGATTGCTTTCCTCTTCCACATTGTCTGCCCTGCTGACTTATAAGGAAATTAAGCTGCTTGGTAGTATCACTTCCATATAAGCCATGGTAGATTGCAAAAAGGGTGATGATACCTATCAGTTCTTCTCATCAAGAACAGATCTTGCCTCACCATTGAAACTAGGCTGGTCATCACTTTGTCTAAAGAAGATGAAGGAAATAAAATTGTATAAATCCCAGCCCTAGATTATATAAAAATTTTATAAATCCCAACCCTAGGATTCAAGAGCCCTTTCTTTGTGCACTAGGTGAATAAACCTGGCTAGTTCGCTAGAGCAGAGACCAGGTGTAAGAGAATGAAGGCCCCTCAGCCAACAGTCAGCCAATTGCCAGACATGAGAATGATACCATCTGGGGCCAGTCAGCTTCCATTTAACACATCAACTGACTGCCCATATCCAAACAAGCCTACTAAGACCAACAGAGCCCAGCCAAAAGAACTGTCCAGAAAAATTATGGACTAAATTAATGGTAGCTGCTTTTAAGCCACAATATTTTGGGGGTAGGATTTCACAGAGCAATTAATAACTGACATGTAACCCCATGTCATTTTAGCACATCCACATAACAGCAAATTAGTTGCTACATTTTTGTACTATATTTTCACCTGGCATATTACAACCAAGCTAGATGTCTCTTTTACACTCTCTGTAAAACCAGGCACTATATTTACTTACCCTCACGTCAGTGAGTTCCACATGTAACCACTGGGATTGTGCAAGAGTGCAGTAGTTAAGTGGTCAGGTCCTAGCATCACACAGACTTTCTCTGGAATCCTTCCCATCACATATTGGGTCTGTGAGCCTAGATAAATGAGTAAATTTTTCCTTTTTTTCCTTTAAAAATGAGGATAATAATACCTACCTTATAAAGCTGCAGTGAGGAGAAACTAACATACCATATTTAATGTTTTATGTGTAGTAGGTATTCCATGGACTTTAATTTTTTAGCACATTGTAGTGGCCCTAATGTTTTTGATTAATATATACTTAATGTATTATTTCATCTCCTTTAACTCCCACAGTTTTTCTTTAAATGCCTTTATATATTGTGTCTTCATAATGAAAAAAAAAACCTCATATAGAGCTTATTATATGAAATAAATGATCACATAGACTCTCAATAGTGTGCAGTGCTGTGGGTCTTTTTCCTTTTATCATGACCTGGAACATCCCCATCATATGATCACATTGATATGGGTGATATCCAACATTACAGCCTTTTTATTTATTTTTCATTTTTTTGTAATGGGGGTATTCATTTTTTTAATCAGAAGCAAATCAGAAGGAAAATTGTGTTTAATGATTCAGAATAATAAAATCAGGGATCTTATCTACTAAGATATATTCTTCAAGGAATAATGTCTTCACACTCAGTGCACCAACTGCCTATAACCTGTGATAATCAAATATATTTTCACAACATGAGGGCTGTCCAAAGAAGTAAAAAAGGGAAATCCTTCAAAGAGCAATTTCTTTAGATTCTGACTATGGTTTTTTTGGTTGTTGTTATTGTTAAATGTAGATAAATTACTTTCTTTTTGAAATGCCTATTTAGCCTGTTTCTTTTCGAGACCCACTTTAGCTGTATTTTCATTTCAAGATTAAATTCAGCTATAACTATAATTTGCTTTGCTTCAGAGAAGATAGTTATTTGTTTTGAAGTTGAGCACATTTAAGATACTTTGAACTGTATCTCTGAAATCAACTACTCAAAATGAAATTTTTGTTTTTGCCATTAAGGAAAGTCAAATGGAAGATTAATACACACACACACTATAATACAATAATAATAGTTTATCATATCAATAAACATTTTTGAAAAACATTTCCCCTGAAGTAAAAGTGCCTACATTTGTATGGCTATAAATGAGATACACAATGCTTCCTAAAACATGTGATATATGTGCATATTCATTTGCATAAAATAGTGGAAGAGTAGCTAGCTAGCTAGAAAATATACCTAAAAAGTTGGCATCAGTTTAGGAATTCAAAGTACCTGCTCCCAATTTTTTAAATTGAACTTTAGAAGGAGACCAAAATTGTTCATTAAATTCAGATGGCTAATTATAGTGGTGTATGAGGTGTACTAAAACTCAAGTAGATGATAGCTTTGAAATCTGGAAATAATGTCTATTTACTCTATATTTCTGGAGGATAAGTAACTGCCTAGTTTACTGAAAAATACTGTCATCTGAAATATACATGGGACTTATAACACCAAGACTGATCTCATATATCTGAAAAATAAGTAACATTGCTGTTGATGTTTTTAAATAAAACTGTAAGTTCAGTGAATCAAAAGTTACATTTACAACCGTATCAATTTAGAAGGTGGAAAAGATGGGAAATATTTTCCATGGAATAGCACAATTCTACCACCAATGCTACGGAAACAACTCAAAAGAATGTTTT
>NW_028069271.1:0-384 GCF_054177405.1 Leptonychotes weddellii
CAATATACTCAGAAAATTGTTAACGATCTTGAGGTGGCATAGAGGAGCCACTCATTGCAGGTTATGCATCTGATAAATATACGGAAAGCCCTAAAAATCTTCCTTAGAGGACAACTCAATGAATCCATGACTCCGACTGCCAGCCTGCATTAAGAAGCTTGATCATTTATCATTTTCACTGGTTTAAAAGTGAATGACTTTTCACTTTTAATGAAATTAAAATGACCACCTGTGTCTACTACTTGGGCATCATGACTTCCAAAGGTGGATGTAAACAAGCAGTAAAAAATAGCTTTTAAAATACCTGTCAATCTGTTGGAAGCTAAGGAACGCAAATACTTAACCTTTGCTCCTCCCTCTTCCTGCCCAGTTTAAATCATCCCA
>NW_028069272.1:0-384 GCF_054177405.1 Leptonychotes weddellii
CGGGGGAGCAAGGCTGGGCCGGGAGGACCCGGCAGTTCCCAGCCCGGCTGACGGAGGCCGGAGCTGGCTGCTCACCTCGTTCCTCCTGAGCCCCCGGCCCCGCTGGGCTCCTGCTCAGCAGCGCGGGCCTCCCCCAGGCCAGACTCGCTCCTGCGTCTTGTGACCCGCCCCCAGCCTGCTGCACCCCTGAGGCCCAGACGGGCCCCTGCGGCTCGGAGCTCAAGCTCCTGCTTCAGTGCGCCTGCCCGGTGGGTCCAAGGGGACCAGTGGGGGCATCTCTGCCACCGCCCCCTCGCCTGGCTCCTGCCTCTAAAGACCCCCCAGGCCACGCAGCTGGTGGTGCTGCCGGGGGGCTCGGAGTATCCAGGACCTGCCCCCGGAGTC
>NW_028069273.1:0-384 GCF_054177405.1 Leptonychotes weddellii
AAAAAAAAAAGAAAAGAAAATAAATAAATAACCTCACCAAGTGTGTCCACATAATCACTCCAGCAGAGTGTGCACGTTATAGGCACCGCCCATGTGTTAAGTAGATGCAGTATCATGCAGCAAAGGTCTGTGAGGGACTCTGTTTGTTCTTATAATGAAGAAGGAAAGCAGGCATTCTCCCCGGGCCCCGACCACATGCCTGTGGCTGGATTCCTGGTGAGCACTGGAGCTGCTTTACTTAGCTCTGAGGCTATGACAATAACCTTTATATCCCTTTGCATTATACATTCTCTATCAGTCTGAACAAATGCTTGATACTCTCTGCTTCCAATTGCAAAACCAGCCAATAACTGTTTTATTTTGCTATGGATCCTCTGTTGTCTC
>NW_028069274.1:0-384 GCF_054177405.1 Leptonychotes weddellii
GTCAGTGTAAGGAGCTGTACATGAATTATCTAATTTAATTCTCACAAAAGCCTTATGGGGCTCTTCTATAAGCTATTTATGTGACAGAAAACTTAAATAGCTTGGAATAGCTTGCCCCAAGTAACATTTTTAATATAGTGGGATACCAGGATTTAAACACAGCTTAGGAAGATTGGAAGTATTAAGTCATATAATTTTATGTTCTATAGAAACGGTTGATGAATGATGGTCCATTGCCTGGCCATCTGTTTTTCTAAAGTTTTATGGGTTTAAAAATTTGCATAAAGGAAAATTCATTCCCAGAGAGTGGCCATAGAGGACAGCCTCAGCAATGGGGAGTTGGACTGAGCAGAATGCACAACAACCTGTGTGATGAACACACAC
>NW_028069275.1:0-384 GCF_054177405.1 Leptonychotes weddellii
CTGGGTGGCTCAGTTGGTTAAGCGACTGCCTTCGGCTCAGGTCATGATCCTGGAGTCCCGGGATCGAGTCCCACATCGGGCTCCCTGCTCAGCGGGGAGTCTGCTTCTCCCTCTGACCCTCCTCCCTCTCATGCTCTCTGTCTCTCATTCTCTCTCTCTCAAATAAATAAAAATAAAATCTTTAAAAAAAAAAAAAAAAGAGATCTGAGATGAATTAGACATTGTATCTAACCTGAAGTGTGTCATGGTTTCATAAAAAAGTATTATACATGTGATAACACATGATGTTACTTTTTTTTAATGGTCATGACAATAGTATTATGAGCCCCATTCAGAAGGGGAGTAGCATGTTTAGGGAAGGCTTCTTGAAATGTGCTAGACATA
>NW_028069276.1:0-384 GCF_054177405.1 Leptonychotes weddellii
AAATAAGACTTATTATTATGTAGATGAGGTCCTGGGTACGTTTTCTTCTCCTTCCTTTCTTCTTTCTCTGTACTGACTTAACTCTTTTATGATCTAGTCCCCTTAATGTACTGGAAAGTCTTGCTGAGATGTTCATTAAGCCAAATGGTAGTGCTCTGAATACCCTAAACTGTCTTCTCTTTGGTTTCTCAAAGACTGGTTACTTTTCTCATAGTCCTAGTCATTGGCTGGAATCCCATTGGTCCTTCATGGACATTTGAGCCACTGTGTCTCCAACGACTCGATTTGGAGAATGTATTCCTGCAGCTGTGTTATACCTACACAATTTTACTTCCTTAGTTATTGAAACATTCCAGCTCCAAGTTTGTGATACCTCTTGTGACT
>NW_028069277.1:0-384 GCF_054177405.1 Leptonychotes weddellii
ATTGTCAGATTTAACATCCAGTTTGCTAATTCCCTCTTCAGCTCTGTCTAATTGAATGCTGAGCCTGTTCATTAAATTTCTAATTCCAATCATTGTGTTTTACAATTGTAACTGGTTCTTTTGCAAATATACCCATGTTGATTTTAATAGTATCTGCCTATTCATTGTATTTTTAATAGCCTCTAATACTTTTTTTTTTTCATTTAGAAAAATTTTAATAAAACTAATTTGTATGGTACAATACTTAACTACACTGGTGTTATCTGATGAGGTCATCTAGGATTCAGGAACTGCGATTTTTTTTTTTTATTCTTATGTTAATCCCCATACATTACATCATTAGTTTTAGATGAAGTGTTCCATGATTCATTGTTTGTGCATAAC
>NW_028069278.1:0-384 GCF_054177405.1 Leptonychotes weddellii
ACAAATCACTCAGGGCCAGTTTCATTCAACATACATAAATGACATTGTCTCACATATTCCTTGGCTCCTTCAGAACTTACTTGCAATGACTTCCTATTGCTTATTAGACCAATCCAGAAGGTTTGCTCTATCTTGTCAAACACTTTATGATTAGCTTATCACTAAGCATCTCCAGTTGGCTTGTGCTTTTTTTTTTTTTTTAAAGATTTTATTTATTTATTTGAGAGAGAGAATGAGAGAGAGAGAGAGAGAGCATGAGAGGGGGAGGGTCAGAGGGAGAAGCAGACTCCCTGCCGAGCAGGGAGCCCGATGCGGGACTCGATCCTGGGACTCCAGGATCATGACCTGAGCCGAAGGCAGTCGCTTAACCAACTGAGCCACCCA
>NW_028069279.1:0-384 GCF_054177405.1 Leptonychotes weddellii
AATAAATAAATAAAATCTTTAAAAAAAGCAAAGTCACCAATAACCTCGGGTTCTTTTTTTAAAAAAATTGTTATTGTTATGTTAATCCCCATACATTACATCATTAGTTTTTGATGTAGTGTTCCATGATTCATTGTTTGTGCATAACACCCAGTGCTCCATGCAGAACGTGCCCTCCTCAATACCCACCACCAGGCTAACCCATCCTCCCACCCCCCTCCCCTCTAGAACCCTCAGTTTGTTTCTCAGAGTCCATCGTCTCTCACGGTTCGTCTACCCCTCCGATTTCCCCCGCTTCATTCTTCCCCTCCTGGTATCTTCTTCTTCTTCTTTTTTTTTTTTTAACATATATTGTATTATTTGTTTCAGATAACCTCGGGTTCT
>NW_028069280.1:0-384 GCF_054177405.1 Leptonychotes weddellii
CTGGGTGGCTCAGTTGGTTAAGCGACTGCCTTCGGCTCAGGTCATGATCCTGGAGTCCCGGGATCGAGTCCCGCATCGGGCTCCCTGCTTGGCGGGGAGCCTGCTTCTCCCTCTGACCCTCCCCCCTCTCATGTGCTCTCTGTCTCTCTCATTCTCTCTGTCTCAAATAAATAAATAAAATCTTTAAAAAAAAAAAAAAGAAATTACTTCAGTCTTGAGGGGACTGCTTGCATTAATTTTGTAGGAAAATGTCGCCATCTTGTGGAATTTTAGTCTCCAAGTGTGCCTAAAGAATAATGTATAAATTAACCACTTTGTATAGAGATTTAGTTTGCATACTTTCCAGCTCCTCAGAGGCCTCGCTTCTACTCCTGGTCCTCGCTC
>NW_028069281.1:0-7898 GCF_054177405.1 Leptonychotes weddellii
GAAAAGACCCCGAATAGTCAGAGGATTATTGAAAAAGAAAAGAAAAGCAAAGCTGGCGGCATCACAATTCCGGACTTCAAGCTCTATTACAAAGCTGTAATCATCAAGACAGTATGGTACTGGCACAAAAACAGACACATAGATCAACAGCATCCATTCTTGATAAAAACCCTCAAGAAATTAGACATAGATAGAACATACCTCAACATCATAAAGGCCATACATGGAAGACCCACAGCTAATATCATTCTCAATGGGGAAAAACTGAGAGCTTTTCCTCTATGGTCAGGAACAAGACAGGGATGTTCACTATCACCACTACTATTTAACATACTACTGGAAGTTTTAACCTCAGCAGTCAGATAACAAAAAGAAATAAAAGGCATCCAAATCAGCAAGGAAGAAGTCGAACTTTCACTATTTGCAGATGACATGATACTATATAAAGAAAACCCAAAAGACTCCACCAAAAAAATTGTTAGACTAATACAGGAATTCAGCAAAGTTGCAGGATATAAAATCAACATACAGAAATCTGTGGCATTTCTATATACCAATAATGAAGAAGCAGAAAAAGAAATCAAGGAATTGATCCCATTTACAATTGCACCAAAAACAATAAGATACCTAGGAATAAACCTAACTAAAGAGGTAAAAGATCTGTACTCTGAAAACTATAGAACACTCGTGAAAAAAATTGATGAGAAATGGGAAAACATTCATGATCATAGATTGGAAGAACAGATGTTATTAAAATGGGTATACTACCCAAAGCAATCTACACATTTAATTCAATCCCTATCAAAATACCACCAGCATTTTTCTCAGAACAAAGAATCCTAAAATTTGTATGGAACCACAAAAGATCCCAAATCGCCAAAGCAATCCTGAAAACAAAAAGCAAAGCTAGAGGCATCACAATTCCAGACTTCAAGCTATGTTACAATGCTGTAATCATCAAGACAATATGGTACTTGCACAGAAATAGGCACACAGATCAATGGAACAGAGTAGAGAACCCAGAAATGGACCCTCAACTCTAAGGTCAACTAATATTTGACAAAGCAGGAAAGAATATCCAATAGAAAAAAGACAGTCTCTTCAATAAACAGCGTCGGGAAACCTGCACAGCAACATGCAGAAGAATGAAACTGGACCACTTTCTTACACCATACACCAAAATAAATTGAAAATAAATGAAAAACCTACATATGAGACAGGAAACCATCAAAATCCTATAAGAGAACACAGCAGCAACCTCTTTGACCTCGGCCACAGCAGCTTCTTACTAGACACATTGCTGTAGACAAGGGAAACAAAAATGAACTATTGGGACTTCATCAAGATAACAGTGAATCGTGGATCACTACATCAAAAACTAATGATGTATTATATGGTGACTAACATAACATAATAAAATAAAATATAAAAAAAAGATAAAAAGCTCTGCACAGCAAAGGAAATAATCAACAAAACTAAAAGGCGGCCCACGGAATGGGAGAAGATATTTGCAATGACATATCTGATAAAGGGTTAGTATCCAAAATCTATAAAGAACTTATCAAACTGAACACACACACAAAAAAAACAAATAATCCAGTTAAGAAATGGACAGAAGGGGGCGCCTGGGTGGCTCAGTTGGTTAAGCGACTGCCTTCGGCTCAGGTCATGATCCTGGAGTCCCGGGATCGAGTCCCGCATCGGGCTCCCTGCTCGGCAGGGAGTCTGCTGCTCCCTCTGACCCTCCTCCCTCTCATGCTCTCTGTCTCTCATTCTCTCTCTCACAAATAAATAAAAAAAAAAAAAAAAAAAAGAAATGGACAGAAGACATTAACAGACACTTTTCCAAAGAAGACATCCAGATGGCTAACAGACACATGAAAAGATGCTCAACATCACTCATCATCAGGGAAATACAAATCAAAACCATGATGAGATACCTCCTCACCTGTCAGAATGACTAAAATTAACAACACAGAAAACCACAGGTGTTGGCAAGGATGCAGGGAAAGGGGAACCCTCTTACACTATTGGGAATGCAAGCTGGTGCAGCCACTCTGGAGAACAGTATGGAGGTTCCTCAAAAAGTTAAAAATAGAACTACCCAATGACCCAGCAATTGCACTACTAGGTATTTGTTCAAAGGTTACAAAAATACAGGTTTGAAAGGATACATGCACCCTGATATTTATAGCAGCCTTATCAACAATAGCCAAACTATGGAGAGAGCCCAAGTGTCCATCGGCTGATGAGTGGATTAAATAAGATGTGGTATATAAATAAATAAATAAATAAATAAATATATACACAGTGGAATATTACTCAGCCATCAAAAAGAATGAAATCTTGCCATTTGCAATGACATGGATGGAGCTAGAGAGTATTGTGCTAAGTGAAATAAGTCAGAGAAAAACTAATACCATATGATTTCACTCATATGTGTAATTTAGGAAACAAAACAAATGAACATATGGGAAGGGGGAAAAAAGAGGGGGAGGCAAACCATAAGGACTCTTAATGATAGAGAACAAACAGGGATGATGGAGAGAGGTGGGTAGGGGATGGGCTAGATGGGTGATCGGTATTAAGGTGGGCAGTTCTTGTGATGAGCACTGGGTGTTGTATGTAAGTGATGAATCACTGAATTGTACTCCTGAATCCAATATTACACTGTATGTTAACTACCTATAATTTAAATAAAAATTTGTAGGAAAAAATAAAAAATAAAATAGCTACAACCCATTCCAAAAAAATCATTAATTAATACACCAATATATTAACTTATAAATAACTATATACAATTATACATAATTACACATCAGGTGCAGAGAAGTACTCTAGAAAAATGGAGAGAGAAAATGAGAGTGATAGAAGACGTGTTGGTGTGGTCATGTATTCAATTTTTTTTTAAGATTTTTTATTTGAGAGAGAGAGCACGTGTGTGTGTGCACAAGTTGGGTGGGGGAGAGGAGCAGAGGGAGAGGGTGAGAGAGAATCTCAAGCAGACTCCTCAATGAGCACAGAGCCCATCTCAGGACTCTGAGATCATGACCTGAGCTGAAACCAAGAATCAGCCGATTATTGACTGAGCCCCCCAGGCACCCTTGGTCATGGTATTCTAGCAAAGGCAAGGCCTCACAAGGGGCTGACATTTGTGCGGATACTTGAATGAAGTGACAGACTGAGCTGTGAAGCCATCTGCAAGATCAAAGCCTTTGTGATCCCATGTGTATCAAAAGACCGTGTGTGTGTTACTTGTACTGAAGTCCCTCACGTGCGCTCAGGAACAAGCCCATCTGCAACTTCTCTTCAGTGAAGTCACGAACCTTTTAGGAGGTATGCCCCTCCACTGCCTCCATCTCTGCCTCCTGGCCACTCTTGGTGGCTGCCCTGACTGCCCCACAGCCTTTGTCTGCTGAACTGCTTTATCGGAAGAGGGAGAGCATCCTCCCTTGCAAAAAACTTGGTCTCTCAGATCAGTGCTGGCCCTGGGGTTCCTTCTGCACCAGTAGGCTTTAGATCAACCCTGTCTTCCCCATGTGTGTATGCATGTACGTCTGCACACACGTGTGCATGCACACACACGTGCATGCACACACACAACACCAGTTCTTGGACTCCTCCCAATCTGCATAAGCTGATTAGGTCCTCAGGGATCCCCTTGAGAAAAAGCTGGAAGAGCACCATCTTAGTCCTTCTAGGCTGCTATAATAAAATACCATGGACTGAGTGGCATATGAACAACAGAAACTTATTTCTCACAATCCTGGAGGTTGGGAAGTCTGAGATCAGGGTACCAGCAGACTCAGTGTCTGGTGAGGAGCAGCTTCCTACTTCCTGGACGGTCATCTTCTTAGTGTGTCCTCCCATGGTAGAAGGGGTGAGGGAGTGCTTTAGGGTCTCTTTTACAAGGACACTATCCCATTCATGACGCCTCACCTCTCAAAGCCCCCACCTCCAAATAACATCACATTGGGGATTAGGTTTCAACATGACTTTTGTGGGAACAGAAACATTCAGTCCATAACAAATATTCTTCAGATGTCCAGAACTTTTGGGTGGTTTTTTAAATCTTACTTGTTTTTATTTTAGTGCTTTTATATTAATGCATAATACCTGGTTTAAAAAAATCAATATAAAATGATATTCAACTTAAAGAGTTGGAGCGCCTGAGTGGCTCAGTCAGTCAAGAGCCAATTCTTGATTTCGGCTCAGGTCATAATCTCAGGGTCCTGGGATCAAGCCCTGCATCAGGCTCCATGCTCATCGGGGAATCTGATTCTTCTTCTACCCCTCCCCCCACTCACCTGTGCATGAGTGCGCACTTTCTCTCTCTCTCTCTCTCTCTCTCAAATAAAATAGAATAAATCTTAAAAAAAAAAACATAGTATCATGCCCCCATCTGCATCCCAGTGCCCCAAGCAAGCACCTATAAACATTTCTTCCGGTTACTACTATAATTCTAACTAACATATTTATCTTACCATTTCTTGATTTGTCAACTTTAGACCTTCATAAATAGCCTACTTTCTTGCTACCTCTTTCCTCTCCCCACAAAGCTTTATTAAAACCTTTTATTAAAACTTGGTGACTTCTATCACTTTAAATGACACATTTAAACCACTACTGTTGTCCATATAGTTTAGAAGCCTATCTGGACTCCATCGTGTAAGATGAGGAAATTAGCATCTGTGAACTCTCTCTGTGGTTCCTTCCTTTCTCTGCATCCAGGCTTCTGCCAGGCTAGCTGGTGACTTGGTTTTGCTATCAGCAAAAAGTGCAGATGTCTTGACAGTGAGGACCTTTCATGCTTTGTCTGTAAATAGGGTGTGGAAAGTAAATGGCATTTTAATTTTATGTATAAAATTATAATGTATATATTATATATATATAACATAATATATATCATTTGCTATAGACCAGAGTCTTGCAGTGAAGTCCATAGAGAGAAGGAAATGTAATTCTTGCCCATGAACCTGGGCCACCTGAAGAAGAATGGGCCATTCACCTCTCCTCTGCTTCATTAGTTGACAAGATCTTAACAGCTTTTAATTGGCTTCCTGTTTGGACCATCACTTTCTAGAGCTGCTTTTTAGTTGTGTTTTTGTTTTTCCTGGGGCTTCTAATCATCTTTTCTTATTCTTACTGACAAAAGAAGGGTGTGGCTCCTTCTTCACTGTCTCTCTTCATTTGTTTAGCTTCTTAATCCTGTGCTCATTGAATGGCCTCTGTGTACCCCTACCCATGTCTTTCAGACCTGCGGTGCAGTTGGCACCTGAGACTTCTGTCCTTCGCACCCCTGGACTAACTACCTCTTTCTAGAGTCCCATGCTTTCCTCTTTCTTGGCTGGTTTTTAGCTCCCCTAGAGTATACCTTAACAATTTTTCTTCCCAGAAAGCACATCAACTTGCTGAGACCTTACATGTCTGAAAGTATCTTTATTTGGCCCTTATCTGATGATAGTTTGGCTGAGCATAGAATTCTGAGGTCAGGCCATTTCTTCTCTGGACTTAGAAAACCCATGCTCCACTGTCTTCTAGCATTCGGTGTTACCGATTTAAATGTTTAATGTCATTATTGTTTTTGTTCATTTGCAAAAATACCCCTTTTTTCTGCCTGGAAGCCTCATCTTGGAGGGTCTGAATCTTCATGAAGATGTATCTAAGTGTGTTTGTCTGCTGTACTTTGTGTTGTAATCAATTTATTCTGCTTTGCTGCTGGTAGACTCTTTTAACCCTAAAGACTTTTGCCTTTCTTAGCTTGGGGCCATATTCTTCTGTTATGTTTGATTTTTTTTTCTTTCCTCTCCCCCCTTTCTGGAATCCTATTAGATGCTGAGCCCGCTGAATTCATCCTCATGTCTCTTCCTCTGATATGTTCCATCTTTTTTACTTCTTCCTCTGCATTCTGGAAAATTTATATTGATTTTAACTTTTAGACCTCCTATGACATTTCTTTCACCAATCATATGTTCTGCATCTCAGAAACCACTGTCTTCTGATTACTTACTTTTCACATCACCTAGTCTTGTTATGTGGGTGGGATGCAATGTCTTTTCAAATCACTGTTATTTATTAGAATTTTTAAAGTTATTTTCATTACCCTAGATTACCTTCATTTCCCTTTTTAAAAGTTTGCTCTTAGTTTATCTGGGTCCTTCTTTCCCACGCCACTGGATTGTTTCAAATATCTAGTGATCCCTGGTTATCTATTCATATTTTTTAACAAAGGACTTCGCTGGTTAATAAAGGTGACTCACATGGGTAGGTTAGTATTCCCAGGAGACCTCTCCTGTGAAAAGGGGGTAGGTGTGCTGACTGACAACTCCAAGTTTATTAACCAGGTAGGCATCTGGCAGGCCTGGCCCTAGGGTCGATGAATAGGATCTGGTGGGCAGGTGAGTGGGGGCTCCCCCAGGGCTGCAGAAGGAGGGTTTCACTGCAGGTATAACCCCTGTTTTCAAGTCCCAGTCTTCTCCAAGTAGGTTGTTCCATTTTATTAGAGGACTATTTTCTGTTTTTTGACCTAAGGACAAAGCATCCTTGGGCCAGTTGTCCAATTGATTGGGAATTGGGATAGGGACCAAGAGGTCTCCCCATTGCCTACACAACCATTAAATCAGCTTTCTGAATTCTGTGTCATAACTAGTCCTGCTCTTGGTACCACCCAGCTGCAAATTGGACCTCTCGGTCTGGGAGGCCCAGCTCCAATGCCTATCTGGAGGACAGCGTTCTCTCTGATCCTTATGCTATCACCCACTTCCGATTTTCCAGAAATATGTCAAAATCTTGTTCTGCTCTCACCCCCATTCTTCATTTGTGTAGACTTTTCCCTTTGGCTTTCTTCTCACATGTCACTGGCATCTGGGGAGGGAGAGGCCTTTATATTCATTTTACCTTTCTGAATTCTCTAAAATGAGAATGCGTTATCACATTCATAATAAAAGTAACAACAAGAGCTATTCTTAAAATGGGATTTAGAAATTAGCTAATTGAGCCAAAAAGAGAAGCATCCTGGCAGTATTCTGTCTTGACCATCCCACCACTGAGCAAGAAACTGCTTTCCCTCAGTGCTTCCAGCTGAATGAATAAGTGGCTGGAGAATCTTGTCCTAGAGCCCATGTCTCTCTCGTGCTTTATACGTCCCCAAGCTGAATTAGAGGTGTTTTGTTGTTGTTGTTGTTTTAAGAGGTGTTGTTAATGCAGTACGATTATACGAGTATCAGATACAGAGCCTGCTATTAAGTAGGTGTATCCGTTAGTGGCTTCAGATGGCAAGCACTCATCTGCTTGCTCTTTGGTTGGACTCAGGTGAGTGCTTGTTCTGCTGGTCTTACTTCCGGCCACTCCTGCATCCCCGGTTAATTGGCAGGCGATTGTTTGTTGAAAGAGAGACTGTCTTTAATAACAGTGAAGGTTTGGAGGAGGGGAGGAACAGAGCAAAGGGCTCACAAATAGACCATTGGAAAAGTGCATTTCTGTGCATGGTAATCGTGCCTGCGCCAGCCCCGAAGGCCCTGGGACTGGGTCACTGTTGCTGGAACTGGAAGCTGTGACGTCACTGCCCCCATCCTGGGCTGAGCGCTCGCTGCCGCGGGGGATGGGACTGGCACTGTGACTGGCTCTGCTGGCCACCCCTTCCCTGCCACTGTCTGAATCGTTATCACTGCCACAGGCTGGCCTGTGTTCTCAGCACCAGAGTCAGTGTCATGTTCTGAATCTACATCCCTGCTGAATATCTCTTTGTCCAGGTGGCCTGGGCCTTGTCCTCACTGCTGTCATCCTAGCTGCTACCGCCCTTGTCACTCGCCTCATCCCTGTCACCTCTGCCCTCGCTCACCTCTTGTGGGGTTGGCTGGTCACTGGCTGAGGTGAAAGGGGTGCTTGGGCCAAGTGTC
>NW_028069282.1:0-384 GCF_054177405.1 Leptonychotes weddellii
CAGGACCCTGAGATCATGACCTGAGCCAAAACTAAGAGTTTGACACTTGACTGCATCACCCAGGTATCCCCTGAAACCATAAAACTTTTAAGGAACATATAAGGCAGTAAACTCTGTCATTCATCTGAGCAATATTTTTTTGACCTGTCTCCTCAGGGAAGGGCAGCAAATAAGAAATTTGACCATAAACTAAAAATATTTTGAACAAAGGAAACCATCCATAAAATGAAGAGACCCGCAAATGTTATCTAATAAAGGGTTCATATCCAAGGTATATAAAGAATTCACTGAATTCAACACACACACACACCCCAAATCCAAGTAGAGTACATTTTTCTGAAGACCTACAGATGGCCAGACATAAGATGCTCAGTAGCACTCATC
>NW_028069283.1:0-384 GCF_054177405.1 Leptonychotes weddellii
GTGGACTATTTTCAGCTGAAGGTAATCGAGACCCTGTGGGCTCCAGGGAAACTCCAGGGCCCCTCCCTTAACTACCTGGAAGAATCTAAATGGAGGATCTTCCCCAGGAGGAGAGTTAGTACAGAGATAAACCTATCTGAGAGACCCACCTGCGGGGCAAGGAAACATGGAATCACCAGACACCTGCTCCTGACTGCCCTGTGAACGCCCTCCTCCCCTTTGGAGCCCCAGGCCCCCATCCCATTCCCTAGCTCAGGATGGCATCGCTTGTACTGTGCTGTGCCTTTCTGGCTTGGACCCTCTCATGTGGGGGAGCGGGGGGTTCCCGAATGTACGAAATTAAATTTGATTTTCTTCTGTTAATCTGTCTCATGTCAATTTAAA
>NW_028069284.1:0-384 GCF_054177405.1 Leptonychotes weddellii
GGAGGTTACACCAGGCCTCAGAGACCACAGACGCTACCAAACGCAAATCAGTCGTTGCCCCGAGAAACAGTAACATAAAACATAAACCCAGGTCTGGCGACAATCCCTCCCCTCACGTGACATGCTCGTGGATCTCTGGCCTCCGGACGCTCAAACACGTGGTTGCTGTCACTTTTCTTTTCTTTTTTTTTTTTTTTTAAAGATTTTAGGTATTTATTTGCCAGAGAGAGACACAGCGAGAGAGGGAACACCAGCAGGGGGAGTGGGAGAGGGAGAAGCAGGCTTCCTGCTGAGCAGGGAGCCCGACACGGGACTCGATCCCAGGACCCTGGGATCATGACCTGAGCTGAAGGCAGACGTTTAACGAATGAGCCACCCAGGTAC
>NW_028069285.1:0-384 GCF_054177405.1 Leptonychotes weddellii
ACAGTTGAATGAACAGGTTCACAAACAGTTACCTGTGACCATGTGTGGTAAACCCAACTACTGAGAGTGGAGTAAAGTAAAACTTTCCTTCATAGGTATTTATGAATGAAGCAGAAGCTTTCTGGTCATGTCATTTCTGTATGTGCGTGAAATTTCTGAAATGATCATCTTCATATTAAAAATTGGAGTCTGTGGATCCTTGAAAAAAAATTTATATCCCGCGTACACACACACACACGTACACGCACACACCAAGTTGACTGACATTCTGTCAAGATAGCTTGCATGTATGGCAACACAGTCTGCATCCCAGTCTTCAATGGGCTTTGCCAGCATTGCTGATCTTGTTCATTGAGCCGTGTGCATATGGCCTACAGATGCAAG
>NW_028069286.1:0-384 GCF_054177405.1 Leptonychotes weddellii
ATGGACTCTGAAAAACAAACTGAGGGTTCTAGAGGGGAGGGGGGTGGGAGGATGGGTTAGCCTGGTGGTGGGTATTGAGGAGGGCACATTCTGCATGGAGCACTGGGTGTTATGCACAAACAATGAATCATGGAACACTTCATCTAAAACTAATGATGTAATGTATGGGGATTAACATAAGAATAAAAAAAAAAAGGAAGTCAGGAGGGGGGCACCTGGGTGACTCAGTTAAGTGGCCGACTCTTGATTTCAGCTCAGGTCATGATCTCGGGGTCCTGGGATCAAGCCCCGTGTTGGGCTCTGCACTCAGCAGGGAGTCTGCTCAGGGATTCTCTCCTCCCCCTCTGCCCCCTCCCGCCAAATAAATAAATAAATCTTGAAAAA
>NW_028069287.1:0-384 GCF_054177405.1 Leptonychotes weddellii
ATTGAGCCCCTCATTGGGCTCCATGCTTAGTGCGGAGTCTGCTTGTCCCTCTCCCTCTGCTCCTTCCCCAACTCTCACTCTCTCTCTCTCTCAAATAAATAAAATCTTAAAAAAATAAAAGGAATGTTTGAATCAATGGGGAAATGCTCGTGGCATATATCACAGGGCAGTTCAGTCCAATACAGTTTTTTTTTTTTTTAAAGATTTTATTTATTTATTTGAGACAGAGAGAATGAGATACAGAGAGCATGAGAGGGAGGAGGGTCAGAGGGAGAAGCAGACTCCCTGCCGAGCAGGGAGCCCGACGCGGGACTCGATCCCGGGACTCCAGGATCATGACCTGAGCCGAAGGCAGTCGCTTAACCAACTGAGCCACCCAGGCGC
>NW_028069288.1:0-384 GCF_054177405.1 Leptonychotes weddellii
ACAGTTGAATGAACAGGTTCACAAACAGTTACCTGTGACCATGTGTGGTAAACCCAACTACTGAGAGTGGAGTAAAGTAAAACTTTCCTTCATAGGTATTTATGAATGAAGCAGAAGCTTTCTGGTCATGTCATTTCTGTATGTGCGTGAAATTTCTGAAATGATCATCTTCATATTAAAAATTGGAGTCTGTGGATCCCTGAAAAAAAATTTATATCCCGCGTACACACACACACACGTACACGCACACACCAAGTTGACTGACATTCTGTCAAGATAGCTTGCATGTATGGCAACACAGTCTGCATCCCAGTCTTCAATGGGCTTTGCCAGCATTGCTGATCTTGTTCATTGAGCCGTGTGCATATGGCCTACAGATGCAAG
>NW_028069289.1:0-384 GCF_054177405.1 Leptonychotes weddellii
CACACAATCCCAAAAGCTCAGAACAGTTAGTTTTAGGACAAATTAATGAAATTAAAAATTATACCCCAGATAGCAAGACCTGGTATTATTTAATTCAAGAGATAGTTTAGACTGAAGAGAGAAATAGTTTCAAGAAAATGATACAAAGCAAGCATGCAATTTTGTTGTAGTTTACAACTGCAATTCTTTTTTTTTTTTTAAGATTTTATTTATTTATTTGAGAGAGAGAGAATGAGAGACAGAGAGCATGAGAGGGAGGAGGGTCAGAGGGAGAAGCAGACTCCCTGCCGAGCAGGGAGCCCGATGCGGGACTCGATCCTGGGACTCCAGGATCATGACCTGAGCCGAAGGCAGTCGCTTAACCAACTGAGCCACCCAGGCGCC
>NW_028069290.1:0-384 GCF_054177405.1 Leptonychotes weddellii
CTGAGGAGCAGCTTTTTCCATGAAGGCTTAAACAACAGAAACCTGAGTAAAGAACAAAAGCATAGCCATTGATATAAAACATATGATCTGTGTTTTAATTGGACTATCAAAACATCCCACTCTTCTCCAAAGAACAGTGTTTCTAAAAGTGCCCCATCTACTGCCTCTAGGAGGAGATGACTTTCTTTTTTTTTTTTTTTTAAAGATTTTATTTATTTATTTGACAGAGAGAGACACAGCGAGAGAGGGAACACAAGCAGGGGGAGTGGGAGAGGGAGAAGCAGGCTCCCCGCGGAGCAGGGAGCCCGATGCGGGACTCGATCCCAGGACCCTGGGATCATGACCTGAGCTGAAGGCAGTCGCTTAACCAACTGAGCCACCCAG
>NW_028069291.1:0-384 GCF_054177405.1 Leptonychotes weddellii
CCTGGGTGGCTCAGTTGGTTAAGCGACTGCCTTCGGCTCAGGTCATGATCCTGGAGTCCCTGGATCGAGTCCCGCATCGGGCTCCCTGCTCGGCGGGGAGCCTGCTTCTCCCTCTCCCACTCCCCCCTGCTTGTGTTCCCTCTCTCGCTGTGTCTTTCTCTGTCAAATAAATAAATAAAATCTTTAAAAAAAAAAAAAAGAAAAAGAAAACACATTCTTGAGAGCAGAGGTCACGTCTGATGCCTAGAGTCACACAATTTTAAAGTTGAAAGGATCCTAGAAATTATCTCAGCAGCCAGAAATTCAGACGCTTCAGGGGCTAGGCAGATGATATAAGTGAGTAATAATGCATCACAAGGGAGGTGACAGCCGGGAAAACACAAA
>NW_028069292.1:0-7897 GCF_054177405.1 Leptonychotes weddellii
CCAGCCCTTGCCATTGGCTGGGCGCAATCTGCTGTTCCCTCGGCCGCGAGCTCCTCGCTCCCCCTCCCCTCTCTTTCTCCTGCTCGGCTCCGCTTCCACCGGCCGCTGGGCCTGTGCCCCGCATCCCGCGGCCTCGGAGGCGCTCGGGAGCCTTCCCTCCGCTCGCGGGAGAGGACCGGGGCCGGGGGTAGGATGGTGGAGGGTGGGCACCCGCCCGGGACCGGCGCCCCGCACTCGGCGGCCGGACGGGCCCCGCGGAAGTCTCCGCGGCATCAGCGGGGAAGCCCCGGGCCCGACCACGGCGCCCGGCTCGCTCCCGCCTTCCCGCTCGCAGGGACGCGTGGGAGGGCAGACGTGGCTTCAGAGCTGGGGTCGCGAGCCCAGGAGGCCGACGGGGTCCCGCCTGACAGGGGGCATGAGGGACAGCTCCCCGCGCGGAGCCGGGCCGGGGGCCGTTGCGGAACAATGACCCCGCTCCGCGCACCAGCCCCGCCGTGCTAACCCGAGCCCTCCGCGCGCGCGCGCGCGTGTCTGTGTGCGCGCGCGCGTGTGTGTACGCGTGTGTGGAACTGCACGCGCGCACGGTGTTCTGCCACTGGGCGCGCCCAGCAGGGGACAGTCACCGCCAGGCACAGCGCGGCGGGGCGGTGGGGGGTGGGGGTGGGGTCCCATCCCTCTGCCCAGGCGGCTGGGACGTGTGCGGGATGTTTGGGGGTTCTTCAGGCTGCCAGGTTGTCATTGGGGATCGCCTTCAAGGAAAAAGGCAGGAAGCCCAGGCACGTGCTTTCACACAGACGCAGGCCCGAGGACTGACTGGTACGTGCCGCACAAATAACTAACACGTATCGCATTATTACTACAAGCCAAGTCACAAGGATCGTTTTATTTCATCCTTACTGCGACCCCAGGAGGTGGGTTGTCTGTTCTAACCTTTTAAAGATGAGGAAAGTGAGATACGGAGCGGTTAAGGCACTTGTTTTTGGTCACAGGAGCCAGAAGCTGAGCCCTCAAGTCTAGGTCCGTTCCCAGAATCCCCGGTCCCTGAGATGCTCTGACCTCACTGACCAGTCCTTCATGCCCGCCGTCTTTCTGGGCCTGTGGTGCCTTGCCATTCAGAGTTAGCTCAGAACCAGACAGGGCATGCATTCTCCCAGCCTCCTTCCACACCCAGGCCTCCCCAAATACTCCCCCAGGATCCTTCCTCTGAGAAGAGGAGAAAAGAAGGAGCTCTGGGCCAACCATTGGCTTCTCAGGAAGAGAGGCACCTGGGATTGCCTGGGAGGAGGACTAAGGAGCTCCCTTGTTGGCCACTGGTCTCAGGTTAGGCCAACTCCCTGGCCAGTCACCAGCGCCTCCGTTCCGGTCCTGGCTCCCTGGCCAGTGCAAAAGTCTTGAATGAGACTAGATATTTCAGTTATGGACAGCCGGTCTTGTCATAGCTCCGAAGAGCTGGGCGTGGAGGGGAGAAGTCTGTGCACATGCTGCTCCTCTTCAGGCTTGCTCTGCAGTGTCTCTTGACTTAACTCCTCTACCAATCACAGGGTTATTCCTCAAGGGAGAAGATCCAGAGTTTCTTGCGGGCTGGACCCTTAATTGTGCCTGAAGAGGGCTCTACCGCGGAGCCATCCATCATGTTCCATCTTCCCAACTTTTTCTTCTCCTCTGCTCTGCCTCTCCAAATATTAGTCACCATTCAAGGCAAATTCAACTCCATCCGTTTCTTAAATCTTTCCCTCAACTTCACCACTGCTGGACATTCTCTCCCTCCTACTTGGGACCTCCAGAGAGTTTATGGCATCATTTATGGCCCTTCTTACACAGACTTAAGAATTATTACCTGTATGTATCTTGTCTCTCCTATCAAACCCCAAGCTCTTTGAGACAAGGCCCCTGCTGCCATCTTTCATCTGTTTCATGGGGCCTAGTAGGAGGGAAATGTATAGGAAACTTTAGGCACGGAGCTGGTTCCTGAGAATAAAGGAAGTCACTGTGCATTTGGGTCATATTGATTGTGGCAGAAGGAAACAGTAAGAGGGCTCAGTACTGTTGTTAAAGCTGGGGGTGGGATTCAAAATAGGAATCTCTTAGAAAACTAGGAATAGAAGGAAACTTCATTAACTTGATACAGAACATCTACAAAAAACCTGCAGCTAATACTATACTTAATGGTGAAATATTAGATCCTTTATTCCTAAGATAAGGGAGCAGGCAAGCATGTCTGCTCTTCCATTCAACATTGCACTGAAAATCCTAGCGAGTATAATAGCAAGAAAAAGAAATGAAATGCATAAAGATAGGAAAAGGAAAACTGTTATTATTTGCCGAAGACATAATTGTGCATATGAAAAACTCTATGAATTCTACCCCAAATTGCCAATATTGGCAAGCAAATTTAGAAACGTCAAGGATACAAAGTCAAGATAAAAAAAAATTTCCTTCTGTATACTATTAAAGAATAATTGGAAAACAATATATTCTAAATATATTTTTTTAAATAGCATCACAAATATCATATAGAAAGGAATAAATCTAAAAAACTATTGGCAGGATATCTGCACTGAAAACAACAAAGCATTTTTGATATTAATTTAAAAAGTTCTTAAAGAACTAGAGGGAATAAGAAAAGATATATACTATGTTCATGGATGGGAAGACTCCATGTTGTTCTGTAGATTAATTTAATCCCTATAAAAATCCAACAGGTTTTTTTTGTTCTTTTTTTTTTTTTTAACGCCTGGCTGGCTCGGTCGCTAAGCATCTGCCTTTGGCTCAGGCCATGATCCCAGGGTCCTGGGATTGAGCCCTGCATCGGGCTCCCTGCTCGGCGGAGAGCCTGCTTCTCCCTCTACCACTCCCCCTGCTTGTGTTCCCTCCCTCGCTGTCTCTGTCAAAAAAATAAATAAAATCTTTTTAAAAAAAGGAAGATAAACAACTCAATAAGAAAAATAGCAAAAGATTTGAATAGACACTTCACAAAAGATACAAAAATGAACCATTGAGCACATCAAATTGTTCAACATCACTAGTCTCAGTTATTACACCTAAGGAAAAAGAAAAAATAGATAATTTGGAGTTTGTCAAGATTAAAAACTTTTGTGCTTCAGAGGATATTATCACGTAAAAGAAAAGACAGCCCACGGAATGGGAGAAAATGTTTGCTTATCACATATCTGATAAGGGACTTCTGCGTAGAACATACAAAGAACTCTTGCAACTCCATAATAAAAAGACAAATGACCCAAGTAAAAATTGAGTAGACACTTCTCCAGTGAAGACTCACAAATGGTCTATAAGCACAAGAAAAGATGCTCAATCTCGTTACCCTCATCAGGGAAATGCAAGTCAAAACCATCATGAGATAATTTATACTTAGGGTGTCTTCTTTAAAAATACGGTACAAGTGTTGGCAAGGATGTGGGGAAACTGGAATCCTCATACGCTGCTGGTAAGATTGTGAAATGATACAGCCACTTTTTTTTTTTTAATGTATTATTTGTTTCAGGGCACAGGTCTGTGATTCATCAGTCTTACACAATACACAGCACTCACCATAGCACATACCCTCCCCCATGTCCATCACCAGGCCACCCCATCCCTCCCACCCCCCTCCACTCCAGCAACCCTCAGTTTGTTTCCTGAGATGAAGAGTCTCTTGTGGTTTGTCTCCCTCCCTGGTTCCGTCTTGTTTCAGTTTTTCCTCTCTTCCCCTATGACCCTCTGCCTTGTTTCTCAAATTCCACATATGAGTGAGATAACATGATAATAGTCTTTCTCTGATGGACTTATTTTGCTTAGCATAATCAATACCCTCTAGTTCCATCCACGTCATTGCAAATGGCAGGATTGCATTTTTTGATGGCTGCATAATATTCCGTTGTATATATATACCACATCTTTATCCATTCACCTGTCGATGGACATCTGGGCTCTTTCCATAGTTTGGCTATTGTGGACACTGCTGCTATAAACGTTGGGGTGCAGGTGCCCCTTCGGATCCCTACTTTTGTATCTTTGGGGTAAATACCCGGTAGTGCAATTGTGGTACAGTCACTTTTGAAAACATTTTGGCAGCTCCTCAAAGGCTAAACCTGGAGTCACCATCTGATCCAGCAGTTCCACTCAGGTATATACCCAAGAGAAATGAAAACATATGTCCCCACAGAAACTTGTACACAAATATTCATCCAGCAGTATTCATAATAGAAAAGGTGGAGACAACATAAATGTCCATCAAATGAGTAATGGATAAATAAGATGTGGTATGTTTTTACAAATGACTATTATTCAGCAATAATAATAATAATGATGAAGTGCTGGTGCAAGCCACAATGTACATGAACTTCAAAAATACAATGCTAAGTGAGAGAAACCTATCGCAAAAGACCACACACTTCCTTATCCCATTTACAGGAAATGTCCGGGATGGGGAAATCTATAAAAATGGAGTAGATTAAGGGTTGGCGTAAGGCTTGGACGGAGTTAGGAGGGAGATTGAAGAGGGTGGTTGAAGGCTAAGGAGTGCATTACCCTTCCTGGGGTAATGAAAGTGTTCTAAAATTGATGGTGCTGATGGATGCACCACATTGTGACTATAGTTAAAGCCACCAATTGTACAACTTACGTGGGTAAACGGTAGGGTGTGTAAATTATATCTCAATAAAAGCATTTCTGAGAAAAAGCTACCGTGAGTAACGCTACATACTCACTGGAATGACTGAGTTTAAAAGACTGAGAACAGTAAATGTTGGTGAGCACGTGAAAGAACTAAAATGCTCATCCGTTGCTGGTGGAAGCATGAGATGTCACAACCACTTGGGAAAATAGGTTGGCAGTTTTTTTATAATGTTAAACGTTCGTCTATCCTAAGAATCATTAATTCCACTCCTGGGAATTTCTTCAAGTGAAATGAAAACCCATGTCCACAAGAAGACTTGTACAAGAAAATCCATTGCAGATTCATTCATTATTGCCCCAAAGGGGAAACATCCCCAAAGCTTGCCCATAGGAAACCAGATAAGCGATTGATGGGCCATTCATCCAGCACAGACACTCTGAATGGAAAAGAATGGACAGCAGAGACATGCAGCAACATGGATGGGTCTCAAAAACATGCACACAGCAAAGAAGCTAGCCGCTGAAAGGACAAAATGGCTTGTTCCCTTTATATGAAGTCTGCTGGCAGGAAAACCTAATCTCCAGGGAGAGAAGTCAGAATGTGGTTGCTCAGGATAAGGGGCCTTGATTTGGAAATGGGCCAGGGGGAAGACTTTGGTCATAGAAACATTCCATATCCTGTTTTGGGTGGCAGTTATCTGAATATATACAATTGTTCAAGATCATCAAACTGAACGCCTATGAAGTGCACGTTTCAGCGTATGGTCCTTTTACCTCAACCCAGCTAGGAAGGGTTGGGAACCAGAGTCTGTAGCCAGGAAAGGGAGTCCTAGAAGTTGCTTGCTTCATTCATTCATTCACAATACAATACATATCTATCGAGCCCCTACTAAACAGGCAGGCACTGTTCTGGAAGCTGGTATCACTGGTGAGTTAGCTCCATGTTCTTGCCCTCATGGAGCCTACATTCCAGTGGGAGAGATAATTAACAAAATAAACACAGAAGCTCAGGTGCAGGGGGTGGAAAAGGATAAGGGGATTTAAAGTAATAGTTCTACTAAATGCAGGAACTTTGCAGATTCTGGGCATCACCTTTGCTCAACAGGAACCCAAAGGTCCATCCCTCCCTCCTTTCCTTCCTTCCCTCCTCTCTTCTTCCTTCCTTCCTTCCTTCCTTCCTTCCTTCCTTCCTGTTTCTGTCCTCTTGCCCTATAAGCCTGGTGCTTCAGTGTGTGGGTCTTATAAGTTTCCTAGCTGAGTTGCCACTAGCCTATGACTTTTCTGGCTCCCCTCTGAGGAACACATATTGTAATCAAGACTCACCTTCACGGATGTGCTCAGAGCCTGGCCCAGAATGGGCAGAAACTTCATCAGGTGATGTTGATTTGTAGATTGCACACAGTTGCAGGGGACAGCCTGAGGGCAGAGCTCACCAGAGCAGCCTGAGTCTTTCCACCTGACCTCCCAAACTTCCTGGCCTCTATCAGGGATAGCGATCTTTCTGAGGAATCCTGTGCCCTAACTGACTTGCTTTGGCTTCCCATCAGAGTCCTGGCAGCTGAACGACACCCAGCAATTGCACTGCTACATCTATTTGATCTTTGTCTTGTAGGGACGCCTGATGGAAGGGTGGGCAGTCAGAGGACTCTTCTGAGAGGGCACTGCTGAGAGGGCAAAGATGTTGATTGTCCTGTCAAAATTCCTCTCCCTGACAAAGGAAGGACGTGACCCCAGGCAGGTCACTGTCAGAGGAGATGAGAGAGACTGCTCTGTCTCCTGAATGGGTGGGCACTTCTCAGTGGCATTGCCTCCCTTTCATGACCTCATGGCCCCAAGCGTGGCTTTGGGCTTCACGGTGGAAGCGGCCCAGTGAGAGGGGGGAAGACTTCCCTGGGAAGCCATGATCTCCCTTGAAGGGGAGCCTTCCAGGCCTGGGGAGGGGGGGTGCCCCCTCCCAGAGCTTCCCTGGGCTTTGAAGCAGCAGCCTTGCTGCATCTCCCTGTCTCACCTCTGTGGCTGTGAGTCCCTCTTTACTGCAGAATCAGCTGCCAGGTCTGTCAAGGCAGTCTCTCTGGTGACTCTGACATGGCCTGGCCAAGGGTTCTGAAATGTCTGGGCACACACTGTGTGCTGGTTTCTGCTTCCTGGACTCATGTGGAAGACCCCAAGTCCTGGGCATCATGGTACTGACACTGCGTTGCATTGTGGCCATCAAAACCACACCCTTTGTAGGTTTCAGTTTCTTTCCCTAGGCCACAGTTAGGCAAGGGGGTGACACTGTAGTCATAAGCTGCCACTTGGGAGGAGGGAAACTAGCAAGATTCCAGAAGCCTGTTTCTTTCTTCCAACTCTACTCCCAGGTTTGTTCTTTCAATGCTTTGTCACTCAGTTTCTCTTCTGTGAAATGGGGGCAGGCAGACTTGGATCATCATGTGCTTCCCTCCCCAGAGTGAATCAGTCTCCCAGGTGTTTGGGGACAGGATTAGGGCCCCTGTGAATGGCTTTCTGCACACGAGTGACCTTCGTCCCAGGACATCTTGTGCTTCTCATGAATGCTGCCTCATGACATGGATGAGCCCCAGCACTGGGGACAGTTTTGGCCTCCGTGTTCTCTTCTTGACCCATTCAGGGAGAGGGAGCCTGGGGACACATCCATGGACTTATGGAGCATTAGGTTGCAGATAGGAAGAGCAAGATGGAGCTGCAGCTCAGTGATGGGGTCTGGTCCTTGTGGAAAGCCTACCTTGTGGGTTTGTGAGTGTCCCCAGCCAGATGTCAAATGGGGGTGGGGGGCTGAGTGGAGGTATGTTCACAGATCTTCATGCAACCCGGACAGCCCACTCGACGTTCCCTTCCTTTTGCCCTTCCGGGCTCCCTGCAAGGAGAGGCCAGCAACATCCATAAGGCTCTGAGCCTGGGGAGGGAAGGCCCCAGGAGGACTGGCTGGGAGCCCCAGAGGCACTCAGGCAACTCACCACTGTCGCCTGGCCCAGCTGCCCTCTAGCTCTGTCCTTCTTACCTTCTCTTTCCTCACACTTTGACACTTTAAAACACAGATCTAAGTCAGTTCCTGGGTATACATAAGTAAAGATGATACATTCCCTTGACCTAAGTCCCTACCCCATGAGTCACAGAGACTAGGCCCATCCCCTCCCCCATGACCTATAGGTGTTGGACCCAAGCCTTCTCCCAGCTGCTGTGGCTCAGCCCTTCTAGGTCCTGAGATTAAAGTGTCAGCTTGCTCAAATAAACAAGCGCACCGAGACCAGTTGTGATCCAACCA
>NW_028069293.1:0-384 GCF_054177405.1 Leptonychotes weddellii
GCCTGGGTGGCTCAGTTGGTTAAGCGACTGCCTTCGGCTCAGGTCATGATCCTGGAGTCCCGGGATCGAGTCCCGCATCGGGCTCCCTGCTCGGCAGGGAGTCTGCTTCTCCCTCTGACCCTCCTCCCTCTCATGCTCTCTGTATCTCATTCTCTCTGTCTCAAATAAATAAATAAAAAATCTTAAAAAAAAAAAATAAAAGTAGAAATATGTGTTTAAAACCATATGGTTACATCAAAGGATGTAATTATAATATTTCCATTGTGTTCTATTTCTTAAACATTCTATATTGTATTCATTAGCACCAACCTCTCATATCTCTCCTTAAGATAAAGCAAGAGAAGATGCATAATAAAGGGACATATCCCCAATAAAATGAGGAAA
>NW_028069294.1:0-384 GCF_054177405.1 Leptonychotes weddellii
GGTAGAGTGTTTACATTGAGGTAAAATGAGCTGATCCTTGGCTAATGGTCCTCTTATTTAGGAAACCCACATGCTTGCTCTGAGAAGAAGTTAGGGAGAAATTTTCACTTTTGTATGCCAAATAAAACAAAATGAAATTACAGTTGGATTTCACAGTGGACCCACAATTTCTGCCTGAGAGAGAGTAATGAAAAGCAGGAGAGTACTCTTACATTTGCTGAAACTAGTTCATTCCACAAAATCTGGGCTATAAGGTGAGGGCAACCCCTCTCTCCCTAAGGGAGCAAAGTCAGCTCAGGGGTCCTATAAGAGTCAGATACCCAGAGATTCCCATCTTAAGAAGAGGATTAGGAAGGAGAGTGAGGACTATGGAAACTGGTGAGA
>NW_028069295.1:0-384 GCF_054177405.1 Leptonychotes weddellii
GCTGCACGGCAGCTCTGAGGTGGCAAAGGACAGGTGCCTGGGAAACCCAAGGACACCTGCTTATCTCACAGCGGAGTGTGGAGAGGTGGCTTGCTGGCGCCGCCTGCACCCCAGTTCATCAAAGCAAAGACGGGTGAGCATTTCCTGGAATCCAGGTGCGGCCCGTGAGCTCAGGGCCGCTGGGAGGCTTTGTCGGAGGAGCTGTACAGGACTGGCTGGTGGAGAGGCATTCCTTACTTCAAGGAAAGGCATCTGGGAGGTCTCCAGCGATGGCGGAGGGGCCAAAGAACTCAGAATCTCCGAGAAAGAGTCTGATTTGACATCTGCCACACTTAGGGTAACTTGGGACCATGCTGGTTCCAGCCATTAAGATCTTTCCTGCCC
>NW_028069296.1:0-384 GCF_054177405.1 Leptonychotes weddellii
CGCCTGGGTGGCTCAGTCGTTAAGCGTCTGCCTTCGGCTCAGGTCATGGTCCCAGGGTCCTGGGATCGAGCCCCACATCGGGCTCCCTGCTCGGCAGGAAGCCTGCTTCTCCCTCTCCCACTCCCGCTGCTTGTGTTCCCTCTCTCGCTGTATCTCTCTCTGTCAAATAAATAAAAAATCTTTAAAAAAAAAAAAAAAAGATATGGTTTGAAGCAAAATAAAAGACATCTATTTACTGAAACAAGGGAATGTTAGACAATCCAAAATCCATCCTTGTTTAGGTCATATTTTTAGATATTTTGAGGCCCATCTTATAACTTTATAAGAATTGGGTGAGGTGGGGTTTTTTTCCAGTAACATGATTATTCAAAAATACATATTCCC
>NW_028069297.1:0-384 GCF_054177405.1 Leptonychotes weddellii
AAGCTGGCTCCCACTCTGCTTTTAGGTCTGTCTCTCAGCCCTGGGGCCTGAGAGGCCAAGGAAGCCCTTCATTTGGTGGACCAGCTTGCAGGTAGGACTGCGTGGCTGCCAGTGGGCGAATCAGAGGTCAGTTGGCCTTGTAGGGTAGGAGACAACCCATTCTAGCAGTACCTGCATGCCAAGAAGAGAAGTTGTACAGCGCGCCAGTCTTTCCTGGAGCCGGGGAAAGCCCGCCGAATGCTGGCTTACTACAGGGTCAGGCCTGCGCCACTTATCTCTTAGCAGGCACAAGAGTGATCATTTTCTTAGCATTAAGGATAAGATTTTCTGAAGAATACTGCCTCATGAAAAAATGCAGGGAACAGATATATGTGTAGAAAACTC
>NW_028069298.1:0-384 GCF_054177405.1 Leptonychotes weddellii
TGGGTGGCTCAGTTGGTTAAGCAACTGCCTTCGGCTCAGGTCATGGTCCTGGAGTCCCTGGATCGAGTCCCGCATCGGGCTCCCTGCTCGGCAGGGAGCCTGTTTCTCCCTCTGACCCTCCCCCCTCTCATGTGCTCTCTGTCTCTCTCATTCTCTCTGTCTCAAATAAATAAATAAAATCTTTAAAAAAAAAAAAAAAACTTCAGACCTCTTGGGGCGCCTGAGTGGCTCAGTCATTGAGCAGCTGCCTTCGGCTCAGGTCATGATCCCAGGGTTCTGGGATCGAGCCCCGCGTCAGGCTCTCTGCTCAGCGGGAACCCTGCTGCTCTCTCTCCCACTCCCCCTGCTTGTGTTCCCTCTCTTGCTGTGTCTCTCTCTGTCAAA
>NW_028069299.1:0-384 GCF_054177405.1 Leptonychotes weddellii
TAAATAGAAAGTCTGAGCAACCCAATAACCTATGAGGAGATTTAATCAGTAATAAAAAACATACCAATGTATATAAAAGACCAGGACCAGATGGCTTCACTGGTGAATTCTACTAAATATTTAAGTAAAAATTAATGTCAATCCTTCGCAAACTCATCCAAAAAATTGAAGAGGAGGGAACATTTCCAAACTAATTTTAAAAGACCAACATCGCCTCATACCAAAGACAGACAAGGCACTTTAAGACAAGAAAATTGCAGACCAATATCATTAATGAACATAGATGCAAATGTTGTCAACAAAATACTAGCAAACTGAATTCAACAGTATATTGAAAGGGTCATATGTCATGATCAAGTGAGATTTATCCCTGGGATGGAAGGA
>NW_028069300.1:0-384 GCF_054177405.1 Leptonychotes weddellii
CACCTGTGCTTGCAAGGGACAGAGACCCCTCCTGCGCACTTCACTCAGCGGGGTTTATTGAAAGTCTATAGGGAACTGTCACCGGGAGTTCAAGGACCCAAGGCAAGAAATAGCCTGAGAATCCACACCCATTCATTCTCTGCTCAGGGGCTTCCCTCTGCTCTTGACTCGTGGTCAGTCTGCATGTCTGTCTGACTCTTTTTCTCTCTCATTGTGTCTCCTGGGCTCTTGGCACATTTGCTCCCTTGTCCTGGCCCCCCAACCACCACTGCCCCCCCACCCCCTCTCCTGGCCCCGCCCACCCACTTCTGGCCCCACCCACTTCTGGCCCCGCCTACCCACTAGCCTCCTGGCCCCGGGGCCCAGGCTCCAGCACCCACCTCC
>NW_028069301.1:0-384 GCF_054177405.1 Leptonychotes weddellii
GAAAAATATGTACAAAAAAGGAGTATGTCTCATTTTTATTACCAGATAAGAGGCTTTACATTGGACTAATATTTTCCAAACTATGTTTCATAAAACAATAATTCCCTATAATAGATTTCAAGAAAAATACATATGCCTGTGAAATAATTTTTTGAAAAAATTTAATTTTTTGAAAATAAAATCTACTGATTTAAAATATTGTTTGACAAATGTGACCCCCTGTAAACAAGTCAATCAAGATATACTGATACCCTTTTGCATCCATTACCTATTTGCTTCATGTCATACCTCCCTCCTCAGGAAACCACTGTTCTGATTTTTATCAGAACACTGTGTATTTTAATATCTGGCTTCTTTCACTCAATAAAATGTCTATGAGATTCA
>NW_028069302.1:0-384 GCF_054177405.1 Leptonychotes weddellii
AAAACACTAGAACAAGGGAAAAGGGTGCAGGCTGTCTTCTCTTTAATATGCCAAGCCACAGCCAAAAGTCGAGGACTAGCACAGTGCCTGGCCTGTATTAACTCACTTAATAAATATTTGTGGCCTGACCAAGTGACGGAACGTCAGTCCTCCAAATGGAAAGTGACTTTTTTTAAGATAAACTCTTTTTTTTTTTTTTTAAAGATTTTATTTATTTATTTGAGAGAGAGTGAGAGAGAGAAAGAGCACAAGAGTGGGGAGCAGGAGAGGGAGAAGCAGACTCCCTGCCGAGCAGGGAGCCCGATGCGGGACTCGATCCCGGGACTCCAGGATCATGACCTGAGCCGAAGGCAGTCGCTTAACCAACTGAGCCACCCAGGCGCC
>NW_028069303.1:0-7897 GCF_054177405.1 Leptonychotes weddellii
TGTGACCTTATCATCCTTTATCTTGATGGTAACCTGAACTTCAGCAGCAGACCCATCCACGTGCGATAACCTGCTCGCTTTGTGACCCTGACACCCAGTGCTTCTGTCTGTAACATGAAAATAATCATAGCATCGATTCCATAAAATTTCCTGTGGTGGATCCAACTGCGTGGAAGCCAAGGGCAGCTGCCTGGCCTGGCACAGAGCAAGCGCTCAAGCAAGGTTACTGCTCCCCACCACTCGTTCCTAGAAAGCTTCCAAGTCCCCCCCAACCCCACCCCAGGCATCGAACCCTCCTCCCTGGATGGCATCCGGGAACCCAGCCGCTTGGGCTGGGGAACCGCCCTGACCATGCTCAGCCTCGCAGTTGGCCGCCCTCCCCGGATGGGCCCCAACCCTCCACCACGTCCAGCAGGGCCCTGATTGTCCCGCCGTCCCTCCACCCGCCCTTCCGCAGGGAAATATCACTGCATCCCAGGACTCACGGCTTCTCCCCAGATCGGCCCGAGCGAGCCCGCGCTCCCACGGCCCACGGATAAAGAGGGTGTGTGCAAAGCGGGCACTCGGGGAAAGGCGAGGAGAGACACGTCGCGGGAACTTCTAAAAGCCGGTTACAAATCGGCCGCCCGGGGCGCGGGCACGGCCCCTGCGCGCTCCCCACGGGATGTCCCGGCGCCCCGACGGGCGCTCCGGGCCCCGGACAACCCCGGGAAGGCCCGGCCGGGGCGCAGGGAGCGGCAGCGGGGACCCGGCCGGACAGGGGCCCGCCGCCCGGCGCTCGTCCACGCGCTCGCCGCCGGGTCAGGGCTAGCTGCGGCCAGTTGGCGTCGCCCTAGCGGGATGGAAGCTCCGCCGCCCGCGTCCGCGGGACAGCTACGCCCTCTGGCGGCTCAGGGAATTACTGCGTCCGGGCCCACAACTTTCCCAGGCTCCCCGGGGCAGCTGCGCAGGACGCAGGCGCGCGGCCGCCCTGAGGACTACATTTCCCGGCAGGCCCCGACGCACGCGCCCCGCCGTCTGGGCCCGAGAGCATGCTGACGTGGGAGGGACCGCCACTTCCTTGGCCTCCTAGGGGCCTCCTGCAGCCTTGGAAGCGTTCCCGTTTCCGGTCTTCAGCGCTTCCAGAGCCCAGGGGCTTGGGTGGGACGTCCCCGGTTCCTGATCCTAGCAAGGGCTTCTCTTCCATCCGCCCCAGAGTAACCCGAGTGGTGGGGACCTCCTTTAACTCTTTTATTCCTGGGTCACCGATTCTCCAGCCTCTCAGTGCAGGAAGAATTTCTTGGGAGGCCCTGGTAAAACTTCAGATTTGGGGGCCCCTCCCCGATAACCCTGACGCACCGCATCTCGCATGAGCTGGAGAATTCACATTTTTTTTTTTTTTTTAAGATTTTATTTATAAGAGCGGGAAAGCACGAGCACAAGCGGGGGTGGGGAGGGGTGGGCCTTGGGCGGGAAGGGCAGAAGGAGAGGGAGAAGCAGACTCTCACTGACCAGGGTAGCCCCGCGGGGCTCCAACCCAGGACCCTGGGATTATGACCTGAGCCAAGCAGCGCCCCCCCACCCCCCGAGAATTGGCATTTTATTTATTTATTTGAGAGAGAACACAAGGGACGGGCAGAGAGAGAGAGGGAGAAGCAGACTCCCTACCGAGCAGGGAGCCCCTCTCGGGACTCAATCCCGGGACCTCGGGACCACGACCCCAGCCCAAGGCAGAGGCTTAGCCGACTGAGCCACCCAGGCGGCCTGAGAACTCGCATTTTAATAAGCCTTCCTGGCCTTATGACTCTGGTCTTGTTCTCGCGGGTCACACTGGCCTTGAGCTACCTTTCTAGTTTCCTTCTTGAAGACCCGAGCTTCGACCTCGCGCCACCCCGTGCGCTCCTCTCCGCCCTCGGCCACCACCAGAGGGCTCGCGGGTGTTTGGGTTCCCCCCGCGGCCCGCCTCTTGTCTTCCAAGTGGCCCCGCCGCTGGGGTCACGTTTTCCCTCGCGGGTGCGTTGGCGCCAGGCCAGAGACGATGCTGTCACTGGGGAGACGTCGTCCTCACATTGGTCCCCAGCTGGTGCCGTTGGTGTTGGGACACCAGGCTTTAGTGCTGGGACTTCCCTGGTGGGAGCAGGACAGAGAGGAGAGAGCCGCCTGCGACTGGGCCTCCCAACCCCGGGCGCAAGCGGGTCGAGGGGCAGGCGCCCCGCCGCCCCGAACGCGCAGAGGCCACGGCCCTGGAGACAGCTCCCCCGGGCTGGGGTTGGGCTGCTGCGCTGGGACCCGGAGCCCGGGGCACGCCGATCCTGCTGTTTGGGGTTGCCCGGGGCGCCTGGCGCCTGCGACGGCCGTCCCAGCTGGTTTCAGGGTCGAGAGATCTAGGAACCCGACCCTGGCGTCCGGCCCAGGCTCCCAGGAGCGAAAAGGCTCCTGACGAGACACCCCAGGAGTTAGTGCGCCTGCCGCCAGGCGCTGGCCCGCCTCCCCACCTGCGGGGCGCAGCCTGGTGGCCTCCCGCCTGCTCTTGGGGCTTTTGCCGCTGGGCCCCGGGAAAGCGTCGGGCGGCGCCCGGAGCTTTGCCACCGCTCGGTGGCTTCGGCCTGAGATGCGCACCCTGGAGCGGGTCCTAGAGCTGCCGGTGTCCGAGCGGTTCCCGGCCCTCCCGTGCCAGGAGATCCACAGCCCGGTGCAGAAGCCGCTTCCGCAGAGCTGCGAAGAAGCCGTGCCTCTTGCAGCGTCTACGCGGACAGCTGCGGGATGAGGGAGCAGGTCAGAGAGACGGCGAGAGCGGGCTTTTCTCTGGTTTGGGTTGGGCCGGAAGACGGAGGCGCCGCGGGCTCTTAGTCCCCGTTCGGATTTTCTGCATCGCCCTGAGTGGACCTGACTTGGGCCAGTGCCCTTCTGTAGATTGGTCTGGAACTTGGAGCCTCCGGATTTTCCGCGGGCGCAGAGCGAGCGGCAAGAGCGCCTGTCCCCACCGGGAGGCGGTGTCGCGGCTGCCGGCGTCAGGGTGCGCTCGCCCTGGAGCCGAGGGGTTCCGCTCGCGGCGGGACTTTGGGCAGCTTTCTGTCCGCCCGTGGGCCTCCCTTCCCCGTGGCTCAAAGGCTCCCGGGGTGGCCTGGAGTTCGGAGAGGGGAGCAGCGTGTACGTGTGACGACGCTGCCGGTGCGTCGTGGCCGGTGCTCCAGACTCGGCTGGCCCGGCGTGGTGGCCGCGCCCGGAGTGCCCGCGACTCGCGAGGCTGAGGCGGGAGGGTGGCGGGGCCGGCGTGCGCCGTGCTGGTCGCGGCGCGGGCTGCGTTCGCAAGGTCGCCGTCCCCCTGGCGAAGCTCCCAGAAGCGGGAGGCCGCCCGGGTCGGAAACGGAGCGGGTCCAGACTGGCGTGGGGCCCGGCGGTGGGCTCGTGCCCGTGCAGAGCCTGTGCCTGCAGCCTGCGCGACAGAGGGACCCCCGTCTCGAAACCAACCAGCGCTTCGCTGTGCTTCTGTCTGGGTCAGCGGTCCGGCCTCGTGCGCGGGGCTGGGTCTCGGTTAATGGTGCGGTCCGAGAAACTGTTTGGCCCCGAGGCTCTGAGGTCAGGCTCCCCGGGCCCCCCAGGCTAGCCTACCTAGCGGTGAGGCATGGGGGCGACCGGCAAAGGGGGGGAGGGAAAGAGGGAGTGCAGAGCTTCAGGAGATCTGTGCGGGAAGGGTGTGCAGTGGGAAGGGGGACCCCCCGCGCCCCCCACAGACGGTCACATACTCACATTTTCGCTCAAACCCCTGTAGTTTAAGCCATTCTTTTTCTCTTGTTGTGTCCAGAGTGACTGACCATGGTCTTCTGTGGACTCTGCCTTCAGATCCTTGTAGTAATTTCCCTTGCCTTGTTGGGCCCTTTTATGATGGTGAGTGATGGCCCGGTGCTTTTAGGTCACAAACAATGGGCTGAGAACAAAAAGGCTTTTAAAGCAGCCTTTGCTTCAGGGAACAGCATGCAAGTCGCTGAGCTTCAAGCTGGAGCCCGGTGACACTCAGGGAAGCCCCCGCGGCATTAGCCACGAAGCCTCAGCTTCTTCCAGAAGAACCCACAAGCAGTAAAGGCTGCAGGTGAGGAGCAGAATGGGCGGGTGGGAGGGGAGGAGGGCTTTGGAACGGCCTCCCTGACACCAGCCCGGAGAACATAGCTGCGAACAAGAGGGAGTTTCTGAAGTCAGTTTCTGGAAGGACCTCAGAAATAGTGGTTTGGATTTTTCTGGAGGAGGATGAATTTCTTAGTAGTGTCCCTCTTTTGAATTAAACTTTTAATTTTGACATTATTATAGATTGACATGCAATTGGAAAAATGGACGGGTATCCTTGGCCCTTTAGGTAGTTTCACCATTGGTAACATCTTGCACAAACTCTACTACAATCCAGGATATTGACATGGATACAGTCTGGATAGAGAACAGTTCATCCCTGCCAGAATCCCTCCGGTCGCTCTTTTAGAGACTCAAACCCAAGCCCGCCTCCTCCTGCCCATCCAGCTCTTTTATCCAGTCCCTGATCTCTGGCCCCTGGCAACCACGTATCTGTTTCCCTTTTCTTTTTCTTTTTTTTTTTTTTTTTAAAGTAGGCTCCATGCCCAGGAGCCCAACGCAGGGCCTGACCCCACGACCCTAAGATCAAGACCTGAGCTGCTATCAAGAGTTGGGCACGCAACCAACTGAGTCACCCAGGTGCCCCGGTCTGTTCTCCCTTCATACAGTTTTGTCATTTCAAGAATGTTTTATAATTGGAATCCTATCATCTGTAACCTTTTGAGAATGGCTCCCCCCCACCCCCCACTCAGCATAATTCCCTGGAGACTTTTGCAAGTCATTCTGTGTATCAATATTTGTTTCTTTTTATGTTTGTATAGATAGACTGCGGGTTGTTGAAACAGTCACCCGGTGAAGGACATCTGGGTTGTTCCTAGCCATTGGCTATTACAAAGAAGCCGGTATGAACATGTAATTGCGCAATTTTTATGATCGATGCTTTATCCGATAATTCTGACATCTAATTAATTTGGGAGTTAGAGGCACTTGATTGTCCTTTCTCATTCAGGTTGAGATTTTCCTGGTTCTTTGTATGAAGGATGATTTTCCATTGTGTCCTGGACATTTTGGGTATTATGTTAGGAGCCATTGGTTCTATTCAAACTTTGTATTTTAGCAAGCAGTCCTCCTGTGTGGTTTGGCCTGCAGGTCCTGGGCTACTCTTGAGGGCTGTGGTTGTAAGGACGAGATGATTTTCAGAGCCTCTGTGGTGCTTTTCTTTTTTTTAAGTAATCTCTTCACCCGGTGTGGGGCTCGAACTCATGACCCAGGGATGAAGAGTTGCATGCTTCGCTGACTGAGCCAGCCAGGCGCCCCTATGTGGTGCAATTTTGGTATGCTTGGTTTATGCTGCCGCTGGGACTTCCACGTGTGCCTGTGGATCTTGCTTGAGGAAACAGAAGAAACCCATCCAGGCCAGCCTCCCTCATGATTCTCGGTGGGGAAGGGATCCCACTGCCTTCAGGAAAAGCAATGTTTCCAGTGTTGGGAGCTTTGGGAGGCAGGATGCCCTCTGCCAGTGGAAGGTGGGGAACATTGTGGGCCAAGCCCTTGTTGGGGCCCGGTTCTCTGTGCTGGTGCCTCCCGGCAGCAGAGCGTCTCGGGGTGGGCATTTTCGGGTCCAGCGGTGAAGGAGAGGGTTGCTGGGCAGGCTCTCTGTTGCGGTGGGATTCCCCCTTGCTGGTGTCCCTTGGTTTCAGGGTGCCTGTCTGGGAGTGGGGAATCTCAGGCTAGGTTGAAAAGGAGAGTGCTTCCTGGGCTGGGTGCTGGCTGTGATGGCATGTCCCTCGCTCATGCCCCAGTCACAAGGTATCTCTGTGTCCGGAGGGAGCCTCGGACATGGTGGGGAATAGAGTCCTTTTCGAGGTTGGTGGAGGGCCAGCTGGATGATAGGAGGCTTGGAGCCCTGCAAGCCAGCGGGGAAGAGAGCTGTTATTCCTTGCCTGTGTCCCCATCATTTCAGACATTATTAACCCCCAGTTGCCTCCTCTTTAGAGTATGTAGCCCTGAGGAGCAAGGGCCAGGTTTGGGGGAAGGCATACCATGTGGTAATAATCCATAGGACGCTACAGAGTAGGGATGCTGCTGTCGTTGGGATTTCTCTCCCCTTCATCATTATCTGTCCTCTGACTTCGCTCCCCCCCGCCAGGGGGCCACGGGAGACAGGATGATGGAACCAGGTGGTATGGAAGATGCTACTGTGTTCCCCGCCCCCCCCCAGTGCCCTTCCTCCTTGCTGTGGGCTCCTCTCCTAGGGGCTCTTCCTGCCACCTGCAGAGGGTTCTTTTGCTTGAGATCATTGTCATGTCTCACCCCCACCCTCCACATTTTCCTCCCGCCAACATCTCAGATGTGGCCCCGCTCCCCTTCTCCCCCATGAAACCTGTTCTCAGCAAGCCCATATTTGCCCCTTGTGTGAAAATGAGTAATGGGAAGCCTCACTAAAACGGAGTCCGGAGGCTTTGGCAGAGGGACCTCTCAGCCCCTTCGACTCTCGGTCAATTGCAAACCTAACAGAAACAGCCGGACTTGACCATACATGGACTTGAACTTGCACATGGATACCACTCTAGTACTCCAGCCAGAGGAAGCGATACTCTCCTTATTCCCCCACCCCACAACAGCTCAGGCATCATACTCGGAACCCCCAGTTTACTCCAGTGGACTTTTAGTTTATAACAGCCTTCCCAATTTACCCCTTTTCTCCTTAAAAAAGCCTACCTCTCGGGTCGCCTGGATGGCTCATTCGGTTAAGCGTCTGCCTTCGGCCCAGGTCATGATCCTAGGCTCCTGAGATCGAGTCCTGCATCGGGCTCCTTGCTCAGCAGGGGGCCTGCTTCTCCCTTTGCCTGTCCTGCTCTCTCTCTGTCTCTCTGACAAATTCTTAAAAAAAAAAGCCTACCTCTCCTTTGTTCCCCAGACCTGCCTATGGCTTTACCACAGCTTGTTTGCCCTGGATCGCAATTCTCTGCTATTCCCAAATAAACCCAACTTTCGCTGGTAAAATAACCGGCAGTTTTTATCTTTAAGGTTAGCACTCTATTCCATGGCTCTGCTAACAGGCATCCCTTGATCTCACGTTGCCTTGTCTGGGAGCAGCTCCACATCGGCCACGTGGCGCAGTAGCCTTGCTCTCAAGCCTCAGCTGGAAGAGCTTAAGTAAGGGAGGCTGCACGACAGTGGACGCCCTATGGCAGGTGGAAGGAGTACAATCCAGTGATAGCCGCCCCCCCCCCCCCAGAATCCATTTCAGCTACTGTGCCTGCTCTCAGTTGTTTTTGTTGGGTTTTTTTTAAGATTTTATTTATTGGGCACCTGGCTGGCTCAGTCGGTTAAGCGTCTGCCTTGGGCTCAGGTCATGATCCCAGGGTTCTGGGACTGAGTCCTGTGTCAGGCTCTTTGCTCAGCAGGGAGCCTGCTTCTCCCTCTGCCTCCCTCTGATTTTATTTATTTATTTGACAGAGAGAGAGCACAAGCAGGGGGAGTGGAGAAGCAGGCTCCCCACTGAGCAGGGAGCCCTATGTGGGGCTCGATCTCAGGTCCCAGAGATCACGACCTGAGCCGAAGGCAGATACTTAACCGAATGAGCCACCCAGGCGCCCCTCTAAGTTTTTTTTTTAAGATTTTATTTATTTATTTGACAGAGAGAGACACAGCGAGAGAGGGAACACAAGCAGGGGGAGTGGGAGAGGGAGAAGCAGGCTTCCCGCGGAGCAGGGAGCCCAATGCGGGGCTCGATCCCAGGACCCTGAGATCACGACCTGAGCCGAAGGCAGACGCTTAACGACTGAGCCACCCAGGCGCCCCTCCCTCTAAGTTTTTGACTCCTCAAAATTTCAAGGTACTTTTTTTTTTT
>NW_028069304.1:0-384 GCF_054177405.1 Leptonychotes weddellii
GCGCCTGGGTGGCTCAGTTGGTTAAGCGACTGCCTTCGGCTCAGGTCATGGTCCCGGCGTCCTGGGATCGAGTCCCACATCGGGCTCCCGGCTCGGCGGGGAGCCTGCTTCTCCCTCTGACCCTCTCCCCTCTCATGCTGTTTCTCTCTCTCTCTCTCTCAAATAAATAAATAAATAAAATCTTTAAAAAAAAAAAAAACAATTCTAGGTCTAGAAAACAAATCAGAAGTTTATAGTCTCCCAGTCACTTGATGCTATCTTTATTAATCTCATTTGTCAGTTAGCCATATCGTTCGTGAGCGGTTGTTCGCTGCTTTTGAGTTAGAGGACTAATTTCTAACAATTTCAATTTACAGTTCTTCAGCGCCTCTACAATTAGTCACC
>NW_028069305.1:0-384 GCF_054177405.1 Leptonychotes weddellii
AATTTATTTCTCTCTCATCCCATTCAAGTTTAAGCAATCCAAGGCTGATATGGTGGAAGCATCCAGAATTCTGGAGACATCAGATCCTTCTGTCCTTTTGTTCTTCTTTCCTTCACATATGGCTTCCATCTTGTCATCCAAATGGCTGCTGCAGCACCAGTAAATGCACCCACAGGCCAGCCAATGGATAAGGAAGGAAGAGAGACCACTTTTCTTTTAAGGATACAGACTTAAGGGTGGCTGTATACATGACTTTATCGTTTTTGTTTAGATTCCCCAGGCCAGAATTAAGTTGAAAACAAGGCTGGGAAAAAGGGATTAACTCCCAACCATGTATTCAGTCAAAACTTGTGATTTTGTTCTTCAAGTGAAAAAGAACAAATG
>NW_028069306.1:0-384 GCF_054177405.1 Leptonychotes weddellii
CGTGGGCTGCTGAAGAGAGCTGGCCTGCAGCTTCAGACACCCACAGTTCAGTGCTGCTAGGTCCCACGGACCCTGTGTTCTCTCTCGATTTGCCAGTTTGAGCACACGGCAGCTGTGAGAAAGAGGCATATCTGTTCTAGAATTTTCCAGGCCCGCCTCAGTTCATCAGAATGCCCCTCCGGGAGGGAAGCTTGGGAGGATGGGGGACGAGGGGGGCATGTCCAGTCGTGAAGCACACACCATCTAGCTTGTAGGGAGCAGGCGTGTGCAAACTGAATGAACATTCAGAGCTGAGGAGCGTGTCAGGCTGGGAGGAGGGAAGGCTTTGGGCACAGCATGGCATCCCCACCTGCCAGTCAGTCCTTCCAGCACTAGGTGAGGCTC
>NW_028069307.1:0-384 GCF_054177405.1 Leptonychotes weddellii
AGGAAGGCCCTATGTGGGGCTCGATCCCAGGACCCTGGGATCGTGACCCAAGCCGAAGGCAGACGCTTAACGACTGAGCCACCCAGGCGCCCCTTGAATTTATTTTTAACATGACAGAAAACTTTAAATTACTTATATAGCTCATATTACATCTCAACTGGATAGTACTGATCTAGATGGTTTCTAAAACACTGGAGGGAAATTCCCAAGTATTTGTGTACTTTTAGAATTAGGGGAGCCATGGGACTTGGCAGGAAGAGATTTGTCAGGAAATGGTTCATAGGCTTATAGAGGGTGAGAAGTCCCAAGAGCTGTAGTTGGCAAGCTGGAGACACAGCAGAGCCAGTGGTTTAGATCTAGTCCAAGGCCACAAGCCTAGAACCA
>NW_028069308.1:0-384 GCF_054177405.1 Leptonychotes weddellii
GCGCCTGGGTGGCTCAGTCGGTTAAGCGACTGCCTTCGGCTCAGGTCATGATCCTGGAGTCCCGGGATCGAGTCCCGCATCGGGCTCCCTGCTCGGCAGGGAGTCTGCTTCTCCCTCTGACCCTCCTCCCTCTCATGCTCTCTCTATCTCATTCTCTCTGTCTCAAATAAATAAATAAAATCTTTAAAAAAAAAAAAAACAACTAAAATGGTAACTTTCATGTTATGTATATTTTACCACAATAAAAAAAAAAGTGAATCCAGCCTGGATTATATTAACCTTTTCACCAACACAGTCTTTTTTTGAAGTATAGTTGACGCACGATGTTAAGTTTCAGGTATATAACATGGTGATCGGACACCTCTATATGCTGTGCTGCGCTCA
>NW_028069309.1:0-384 GCF_054177405.1 Leptonychotes weddellii
AGCTGACAATAACAAGGACTGCAGCCCAAAAGGGTTGAATCATCACTGCCAAAAAGATGTTATCACAGGGGCGCCTGGGTGGCTCAGTCTTTAAGTGTCTGCCTTCGGCTCAGGTCATGATCCCAGGGTCCTGGGATCGAGCCCCACATCAGGCTCCCTGCACGGCGGGAAGCCTGCTTCTCCCTCTCCCACTCCCCCTGCTTGTGTTTGCTCTCTTGCTGTGTCTCTGTCAAATAAATAAATAAAATCTTTAAAAAAAAAAGATATTATCACATACTGAGACCAACACACTGAATGGATTCTTTAGTGTGGTGTGTAAGTTAAGGCTCGCATTACCTCACATAGTGCCTGTAACAGAGGGGTCAGTAAATAATGAATTGAGTC
>NW_028069310.1:0-384 GCF_054177405.1 Leptonychotes weddellii
ACAGGCGGGGGAGGGAGGGGCAAAGGGAGAAGCAGACTTTCCACTGAGCAGGTAGCCTGATGTGGGACTTGATCCCAGGACCCTGGGATCATGACCTGAGCTGAAGGCAGACGCTTAACCAACTGAGCCACCCAGGCGCCCCTTTTCTGTAATTCTGAAAGTATTTCCAAATAAAAAGTTTATTTAAAAAAGAAATGGAATTACATGGCCTTTGGTCTGACCCAGGAAACCCATATATTCTTATGTTTTGAGCTTTTCTGTTTCAGGGAATATAATTATATGGTTTATTTGTGTCACCTGACAGTACATTTCAAGGAATCTTCATTTATTCCCATTGGCAAAGATAAATTAACATCTTTTTTCTAGGTTCTACTTCTACTAGGT
>NW_028069311.1:0-384 GCF_054177405.1 Leptonychotes weddellii
TCTACAATTTGAACTATAAAACCATGCTTAACTTTCTGAGTCTTTGCTTCTCATTTGTGAAATGGAGTGAATAGCTTCTGTCTCATGGCACGGTTGATGGGATTATGTGAAATGACTATTCCTCATGGAAGACCATGTTTTCCTAGCCCAGCTCCCAAAGACTCTTACCACTTTCTGAATGATTGGACCAATTTATAATTACTAACTTTCAAAGTCTTAACAGCTAAGAATGTTAATAGCAACCTTCTAACTGCTGCAGGGGTGGGAGTCCAATAGCAAGGTAAAGTAAAAACTGATCTGGGGACTTGTGAGTATGGAACTAATACTAGAAGTTGGGCAAATTTTCACGGCAGTATGTCTGTTAAGTATACAATATTATATGCA
>NW_028069312.1:0-384 GCF_054177405.1 Leptonychotes weddellii
AAGAATATAGACTAAAAGGCCCTGAGAAACTGAATTAGTAGTCAAACAAACCTAAGCTCAAAATAAGCAGATCGCATGTTGATTTCTTTTCTTCCTGGCTGATTTGAGATTGTTTCTGAGAGAAGGCAGTGAAGTCTTCAGGGGTCTTCAAGTGTTTTTAAATTCTTTTTTCCCAAAAGAATTTCTTTTTTTTTTTTTTTAAAGATTTTATTTATTCATTTGAGACACAGAGATACAGAGAGAGAGAGAGAGCATGAGCAGTGGGAGAGGCAGAGGGAGAGGAAGAAGCAGACTCCTTGCTGAGTCAGGAGCCCGATGTGGGACTCGATCCCAGGACCCTGGGATCATGACCTGAGCCGAAGGCAGACGCTTAACCATCTGAGC
>NW_028069313.1:0-384 GCF_054177405.1 Leptonychotes weddellii
CTAGGAGGGAGGCATTATTGTTATCCTTGTTTTTTAAGTAAGACATCCACGGCAAAGAAGGACCCTAGATCACAAACCTAGAAAACAGCAGAGTGCAGATTTAACCCTTACACTTAGACTCCAAGATGCAAGTCTTACCACTTCAGCTACTTTTCTTCATTGAGCTTTGCCCTTATTTTATATGTCACTGAGGGGGAACAAGCTACCAATTTCTATGACACACTGCTTTCTCACCAGAGAAGTTTTACATTTATTGAAAGAGTTCTTTTAGACTTATTTGTAAATCATTTTTATCATATATTTCCCTTAAGTATATTTTAAAAAGGAAAACCTAAGTGAAATAGATTGGTTAAGGTGTTCCCAAGACTTGTTTTCCTTCAGGAC
>NW_028069314.1:0-7897 GCF_054177405.1 Leptonychotes weddellii
AGAACTCGGGGCCCCGCTCCTCAGTGAGCCCCCAGAGAAGAGCCGTCAGTCACTCCCGTCTCCCCGGTCTCCGGCCGCACTCCGTGCTCACCCGGCCTGTGACCGCGCATTTCTATCTCTGGCACCCGACCCCGTGTGGAGTCTCCAAACCCAGCAGATCCCTGTGGTGCACTCCCGCGCGGCTCCTCCCGGGGAGGAAGGTGAGTCTCCCCGGATCTGCTGCTTGTTGGGTCCCTGTTGGAGGAGCAGGGGCCCGACTGTGCCGCGGATCACGGTTTATGGCAACCCCGAGCTGAGAGCCCGCGCCTTGGCTCCGCCTCTGCAGCCGGCTTCCCCGCTCCGATACCTGGGAGCTCTGCCACACTCAGGCACCCCCGGTCTTTCTGTGACCCGTGGGTCCTGAGACCACACTGTCCCGGTTGGTTCCACCCCCCACTTTGCCACCGGAGTGACGTCCCTCACGGAGCAGACTTTTAAAAGTTCCGATTTTGTGCTCCGTGGTTCTATCACTTGCCAGAAGCGGCCGACGGAGGCCCCTCCCCCGCCGTCTATCCTCCCGAATATCGCCTCGGATTCACTTCTCCGCACGTCCTACCTTCCAGAAAGTGGTCGCTTTTCTGTTCAGAGAGTTGTTGCTATTCCTTTCTTCAATCTCCTGTTGGGTTTGTAGGTGTTCAGAATGGTTTGATCCCTATCCAGCTGAATTCCTGAGAGGAGATGAAATCCAGGTCTCCTACTCCTCCGCCATCTTGCTCCGCTTGTTTGTTGTATTTTAAATATGTTACTCCACTTTTGTTATTCTCTAATTAAAGCATTGCTATTAAAATGTCTGATCATATCTTTATATGCCACATGTATATTTTACTTATATGTGCAAAGATATTTTTCTTTAAGCTAAATCATTTTACTGAGATATGCTTTATTGGCCTTTCTGGTCAATATTTTCAGATACACAATGTGATCTTTCAGTGTGGAGATTCAAAACATTCTTTTAAATTAATTTCTAGAATGTCCTCTAAAATTGTAGTTTTTCTTGTTTTCTGTTGTTTTGTTTTTCTTCTTCAGGGAATCTTATTATCTTTATGTTGAATATTGTCTGCCTACTTTTACCACGTCATTTTATAAAACTTTTTTATTTTTATATTCACTATTATTTAATTCTAAAATTTTCTGCTTTTTAGTTTTTTTTTTTTTTTTGAGAGAGAGAGAATGACAGAGAGAGAGAGAAGGAGAAGGGTGAGGGTCAGAGGGTGAAGCAGACTCCCTGCCGAGCAGGGAGTCCGATGCGGGACTCGATCCCGGGACTCCAGGATCATGACCTGAGCCGAAGGCAGTCGCTTAACCAACTGAGCCACCCAGGCGCCCAAATTTTCTGCTTTTTAAAACTCCTATTTATCTTAAGGAATTTTTTATGTTTAATTTCTCTTGTGTTTCTTCTAATATTGTCTATACTTCCAAAATTATTTCTTCTACATATAATTATTTATTTTTAGCAATTCCTTAAGGAATTGTTGTTCTTTGTAGAAATGTTAAACTTTTCATAATAAAAAAATTTTAAAAAAGAAATGTTAAACTTTTTTTAAAAATTTCAGTATGTATGATTTTTGGGTTCAACATTTTCTGTCATTAATTGTTACATAAACTTTTTGAATGTTTAGAACAATGCATAGTTCACATATCTTTTCTAAAATCATTGAGGTCTCCAATTTCTTTTGTGTGTGTTTTATTAAGTTATAGATATAGTTATAGATATAATATAGATAGATATGTCTATATATCTATATATCTATATGTATATATACTGATTTACTCTGTCAGATATTCTGGACATCTTAATTTTTCAAATTTATCTGGATTTACTCATTAGTTTATCTTTTTGGTCTTTATCTTGTTCAATCTTTATTTTCACCCAGCAGATGCTCCTCAGTGTGGGATGCTTTCCTAGAAAAAGCCCTAACTAGCATATTCTGAGACTTTATTAAAGTTAGGTATTTGGCATTTACTTGCTATTGAATTAAGCCAAAATTCTTGTAGTTTTACCTGCTATTTTCAAATTGTCTGCCAAACTTTACAAAAGATATTAAACCCATTGTTTATTAGGCCATCTTCCCATAATTGGCAAAAAGAAATATGTTTATTTAATAGCTTCAATGAAGCATAATTGACATAAAATAATAAGTTAAAAAAAGTGTCTAATTAGAAAACTTTTTATATAGGTATACAACTGTGAAACCATCACCAATATCAAATTAAGGAACATATTTTCACCAAGAAAAGTTTTATAGTGCTACTTGATAAAACATTCCCTCCCATTTCTCCCTGAAGATCCCTGGTTCTTGAAACCATTGATCTACTCTTTGTTCCTCTAGGTTAGTTTTTTGATTTTTGCAAGGTATATTCTCATGGATAACAGAAGTTACAGTTTAATTATAATCTCCTGAACAAATATTGTTAAAAATCCACTGTATTTTGAATCCTGTTTGAGACAGAAAAGTAGAAGTAGGATTATAGGTAGAAATAGAAGAAGAAAGATGGAAACTAGATATAGGATAGAAATAGAGGTAGAAGTAGAAATAATATGGGAAAGAGAGAGAGAGAGAGATTGAGAGGGAAAGAGAGGAAGGGACAGAGAAAGAGAAGAAAGAGAAGAGAGAGAGTTGTTGAAATCCGTATCTGGAATCATATGAAGCATGAAGATGTGAGTTATTAAAAGAACCCAAGAGATAAAGGAGTCTATAAGAACATTTGCAAAGTCATGCCCCAACTTGGGAAATATGAGGACATTTTGGGGAATGCATTGGGCTTCCAGTCACAGAATGAGGAGGGTATAATCAGACTATATGAGACATGCTCTATAAAAAGTGAAATAATCTTTGAATCCCTCTAGTCTTGTTTTATAAAAGAGGCATTTTGGTCTCTCAATCATTTAATCTTTTTTTCAACACTATGTACTCTTTGCCATGATATACTCACTACTGCTGGAGAATAGATATTTCTACTGCAGACTATACCCACTCATGTGTCTTGGATGAAGTTGGTTATTTCCTGCTGATATTTTGTGAACACACAAATAACCTCGAAATGTTGACATCTGGAAATGCAACATAATGTCTTCCTAGCTATCTTAATATAATAAAGATGTTTAAAGATTTAAGTAAAATATGGGTGTTTGGGTGGCTTAGTTGGTTAAGTGTCTACCTTTGGCTCAGGTCATGATCTCAGGGTCCTGGGATGGAGCCTCACATTGGGCTCCTTGCTCAGCAGGGAGCCTTCTTCTCCTTATCCCTCTGTCGCTCCCCCTGCTTGTGCTCTCTAACTTGCTCTATCTCTCTTCCAAATAAATAAATAAATAAATAATCTTTTAAAAAAAAAAAAAAGATTTAAATAGAATAAAGAAACATGATTATATTTAAATGGGAATAAATACAATAAATGCATTTACTTCTGTGATCTTCAGCACCCACCACCATCAAGTGTCACTGTAAACTTACATTGAGCATAGTGTTTATAGGTGGGGGAAAAATATATAAATAATGACATTAATAACATTTCTCCTTCAACTCCTGAATATTGCTTTATCTGTTTCCTCTTCTGAAATCTCTTTGAAATGTGTGACTAGTACTTTTAAGCTAGTAGTATAATACCATATTGCATGTAAGCGAAATTAAAAATAAGATTGCTTAAAGGAACACTTGAATTTCCTTTGACTGTGAAACTTTTTTTTCTTTTTTGGCTAAGGCATTCTTTCCAAATGACAAGTGATTGTAGCAGTAACAGGTAACAGGAAAATAAATAACATTTGAGGACATACCTGAATATTTGAAGATGAAGAAATAAATATATAACTTCTCAAAAATGCCAACTAGGTAAAGGCAAGGTAGGTCCCAAGTAAAATATACTTGAATGCTCTCAAGAAACTTTAACCTAAACCAGATTTGCCAAGTGAATTTTTAATATCTTAATGTTCTATTTCCTATGTCACCTTTACCGTTCACTAGTTTAAGCATCACATGCATGTGAATTGACATCCAAAACTGTGATAAAGCATTAAGACAGACAGTGGTTTTTATATTTTTGTATTTTATTATTTTGTGCCATTATGAATAGAGGATACCATAGTAAAATTATGATTCTCTCCCAGATGAAGCAGAAATTTATAGCTACCTTTTTTTAAACTAGGTTTCAGAAAAGAAGTAAGAGTAATAGAGAAGAGACACAACTACTTCTTTATCAGTTCTTCATTAGATGTCCCTTGTAAAAAAATTACATTTCTGGCAGAAGCCCTCCCAAGTCTGATTAAATTTAAAACAATTTCACAGAAACATTATCAGAATCTAAAATATGCCAAAAATCACCTATAGTAAAATACTATGACCTCTACCTGTTACCTTGTAAACTCTCCAATTACATGAGCATATTTATTTATCTCTTTTACACACTTTAGAGTGTGTATTGCAAATAAAAGTCAAATGTGTTCCCAGTTGTTCACCCCTCTGAGTCAATTGGATATGCACATGCATGCAGTTATTTTTGATATATACTGGTAACCACCATTCTCAGTCAAATTTTGCCATGCTTAAAGACATTTATTAGCAATCAGGGTACTAAGTAATCATACATTCCAGCTTTGTATATTTCAGTACTCTAAAACATTCTTTGTGAAAGGTTCGTCTAGGGAAAATGTGATGAAATTTCAGAGGCAGGTTTAGGCAAACCTCATTTAAATCCAGCCCAAGAAGAATCTTTTGAAGCACCAGTGGGAATATAAAAGAATCAAGAGTACCATTCTGAAGGATTCAAGCTATATAGGTTTCTAGATTCTTACAACTTCCTTCTTAAGAGGTAACAAATTATTTTAAAATAGCTGAGCCAATTCACATATCTTGATTTCTTCCATCAATAAAAGCTATTGTACTACAGCTGATTTCCTAATTAACATAAGCTGCTAACTTTAACAATAAAAACCAATTTCTTACTATGCTTAAAATATAAATAAATAAATAAATAAATAACAAATTCATAGTAGAAAAAGGCAGGTAGATCCAAGACAAAAAATCAATTTGTTTTATTGACAAAATAGTGTAGAAGCCTCATTACTTTTATAAAATAAACACAACTTTTTGTGAAAGTATGGATCTGAATATACTCACATATTTACTCATTGTAATTCACTGTCAGATTTGAGCTAATCACACCTTTATAAATAGTGTTAGAGCACTCGACCTAAGGTTTAGTTAAAATCACAAAGATTAAAGTTTGCTTGGTGAAAAATCATGTAAGGGTATATATTTGAAAGTCTAGTGACTTAAATGAATGAACTTTCTAGATAATCTCTGTGGACAAAAGTTAAAAAATAAAATCATCCTGGTTTTATGAAGTATATTCATAACATTGAATAGTATAACAGTCCTAAATATGGTCTTTAAGGAAGCTTCACCTTGCCTCCTCTCTCTCTCAGACTGAATCTATGGCCTCATGGAAGATTCTCAATGACCAGCTGAATGAGGAAAAATGAATGAAACTAGTTTACCGTATGCTGCCACCACTTGAAAATTGTTAGTTTAGCACTTATTGCCATAATTAGGGATGATCCCAAGAAATAGTGTTGGAAGGAAATATTGCCAATCAGCAGAACTTTAAACATATAAAGTGATTCATGGACACTGGATGAGTGGCTAATTCTAGGACTGTATGGTTAGGGACTTAAAACATGTACACACCACTGGAGGTCTATAGATAAGGATATCTGCAAAAGAAGAATGTAAGTAAGATCATCAAATGTGCACAAAGTATGATCTATGACTTACATGAATATCTACCAAACAGCAACTTCAGCAGGGGAAAATCTTAATAAAAGGTAATAGGACATGACACCCCAAAATATGCTGCTGTAGTATCTTATTTTGAACTTATTTGGAACTGTAGACACAAAAAGACAGCAGATGCAGGGAGAGGCTTTATCTGAACTCTCTGTACCTCCCTAAAGACAAATCCTCCAAAAGGAGCTCATTTGCCATAAATCCCTTCCCTTGAAAATTTTATCAACCAGAGAAGATTGACTCTTATCACAGGAGAAGAGACTAGAAGTCCATACCAAGAGTGGGATGCTTAGCCCACTGAGCCACCCAGGCACTGCCATGAGATACACATATTAATACACTTTTGTTTGCTTTTCTCTTGTTATTTGGTCTTTTATTACAGGGGTCTCAGCCAAGAACTCAGAAAGTTAGAGAGAAAATTATTTTTCCTCCCCTGTGTTAATAACCAAGTAAACAAAATGAACTGTTCTTGAGATAATAGCCATCCTAACCTTGGTTATGAACAAAGGGGTCATGATGACAGGAATGGATTTTAAGCCTGAGGTTAACCACATATACTTTACTCACCAAGGCAATCTGGCTATGGCAGTTGCTGAATGCCAGACCTATCAGCAACAGATAGCAATGCTGAACATGTGTTTCAGCACTATTCACTTAAGGGACCAGCCATTCAGCCATCATGGAATGGGAAACTATTTGTTAGCACTGGAATAAACCATGTGGATATGAATTGTCTTCCTAGCCCATAACCACTATCAGTGAGCTTATAGAATATCTAACTCACAGTGTGTTTCCACACAGAAGTCTTCTGACAGGGGCTTGACTTAATTGAATTCACTCATCCAGAAGTACCTCACCTGATTTTGTAATTGTTTTATTTGGAAATTAAATGTGATTAAAACAGTTATGTAAGTAGGTCACGTTGACAAGAAGTAGGCTGTGGTGACTTAGATTCCCAGGTTTCAGTTAAACCGGAACTCAAAGTACCCTAAGTTTCCTTCCTTGTATTCTACCATGTTAGGCTTGGCCAAAATATGAATTCTTAAGGTATTTGAGAGGTGGAAGTAAAGCAGTAATTATTACTTCCTGAAGGTTGTCAGGGTTAGAAATGGTAACAGTTGCAAAAATGCTATCGAGTGACAGCTTGTTCTCACTCTCTTCCATCTCATTTTTAACTCCTCTATCTGCTGCATGAACCCCACTGAGTGACCGATCCCAGGGCCCATCATTACATATTAGACCACAGATCCAAAGAGTCAACAGTTCTCAATAAATGTCACCAGTTAGCTCTTCCTTGTCACACTTTGGCAGCTGACCATCCTTGGGTTTTCAGATTCATTGGTTTGGTGACTCCTCTGTTTTTACACTCTCTCTTTCTGATCTTTACTCTGCCAACCATACCTTATCCCATAAGGGAATGGGGTTCTGCTGTTGAACCCTGACTGGACCCCCCATTGTCATAACTGATTTAGGCAAGAATTATAAATGGATGCTAAACTATTAGTAATGGGATATTTCCTCCCCCTCTCCTCCCAATGGTCTCTGTCAAATCACAGATTTCTTTCTAGCCACTGCCAGCTCTCAGGGAAACATCTGTTTTGCCTTGTGAAATTGATCCAACTTGGTATTTTTTTTTTTAAAGATTTTTTTTAATTTTTATTTATTTGACAGAGAGAGACACAGCGAGAGAGGGAACACAAGCAGGGGGAGTGGGAGAGGGAGAAGCAGCCTTCCCGCGGAGCAGGGAGCCTGATGCGGGGCTCGATCCCAGGACCCTGGGATCATGACCTGAGCGGAAGGCAGACACTTAACGACTGAGCCACCCAGGTGCCCCGATCCAACTTGGTATTATTAGTATTAAAAAACAACAAGCTATGTCATGAGATATGATTTTATTCATATATATATATATCACAGTTTAGAAGTACAATAAATATATTTTGAAGAAAAAGATTTGTCAAATCTATGCTTACTCCTAGTTGAGAATCAAGTACCTTCCTAAATTAATGTATGTATATGCTCCATGTGCATATGCTGTTGAGTGTATTTTTTTGTTTCTTTACTTTTACTCTGGAGGT
>NW_028069315.1:0-384 GCF_054177405.1 Leptonychotes weddellii
CGCCTGAGTGGCTCAGTCGGTTGAGCGACTGCCTTCGGCTCAGGTCATGATCCCGGAGTCCTGGGATCGAGTCCCGCATCTGGCTCCCGGCTCGGCGGGGAGCCTGCTTCTCCCTCTGACCCTCCCCCCTCTCATGCTGTTTCTCTCTCGCTCGTTCTCTAATAAATAAATAAATAAAATCTTTAAAAAAAAAAAAAAATAAAATCCTAAAAAAAATTTAAAAAAATAAAAGATTTTATTTATTTATTACACTGACACTGAAAAAAATCTCCAAGGTATATTGTGAAGTGACAGAAGCAAGATTCAGAGTATTATGCAAACTTTATGTAAAGGTGTGTTTGTGTTTATACACATCTAGAATACCTCTAGAAGGAGATACAAGAC
>NW_028069316.1:0-384 GCF_054177405.1 Leptonychotes weddellii
GCCTGGGTGGCTCAGTCGTTAAGCGTCTGCCTTCGGCTCAGGTCATGATCCCAGGGTCCTGGGATCGAGTCCCACATCGGGCTCCCTGCTCGGCAGGAAGCCTGCTTCTCCCTCTCCCACTCCCCCTGCTTGTGTTCCTGCTCTCGCTATCTCTCTCTCTGTCAAATAAATAAATAAAATCTTTAAAAAAAAAAAAAAATCTCCCCCCTCGCCCCTGCACATGGGAAAGAAGAACGAACCAGTCATCCTCCAACAAAATATTTGTATCTTTGAGAAATCACAGGTACTAAATGTTACTGAGGGGTAGTTTATGAAGTTAGACCGCTTGGCTGAGCTGTGGGGGTTTTGAGGTTCTAGTTACCCTCACAGGCCCAAGAACAAGCC
>NW_028069317.1:0-384 GCF_054177405.1 Leptonychotes weddellii
ACGGTGACCTACTGTTGTCACTATCACTGATGAGATGACAAATATTCACATATTTACAGGTTCGGCCAAGTGTGGGAAGGACAAAAATAATTAAAATAATTCTTAGATTCTTCAAATATTTTTCATCCTTACTTTACCAGATGGACACAGGTATAGCTCTCAGTGCTCTTATATCCATTTGGGTTATTTTTTTTTTTTTAAAGATTTTATTTATTTATTTGACAGAGAGAGAGATAGCGAGAGCAGGAACACAAGCAGGGGGAGTGGGAGAGCGAGAAGCAGGCTTCCTGCCGAGCAGGGAGCCCGATGTGGGACTCGATCCCAGGACCCTGGGATCATGACCTGAGCCGAAGGCAGACGCTTAACGACTGAGCCACCCAGGCG
>NW_028069318.1:0-384 GCF_054177405.1 Leptonychotes weddellii
AAGGAAGAAAGAGCCAATTTATGCTTCTGTTTTGTTGTGACTATTGTATCAGTTAGGGTGTTCTAGAGAAACACCACTAGAAGTATATGTGTGTGTGTTTGTATATACTGATGCTTCCACCTGTACCTCCACCTGCACCTGCACCTATCCCCTTCCCTACACTGCACCTGTACCTCCACCTGCACCTGCACCTGTACCTACACCTGCACCTACACCTGTACCTATACCTGTACCTGCACCTCCACCTGCACCTGTACCTCCACCTGCACCTGCACCTATCCCCATCCCTACAAGGCACCTGTACTACACCTGCACCTCCACCTGTACCTCCACCTGCACCTCCACCTGTACCTACACCTGTACCTCCACCTGCACCTACACCTG
>NW_028069319.1:0-384 GCF_054177405.1 Leptonychotes weddellii
GCCTGGGCGGCTCAGTCGTTAAGCGTCTGCCTTCAGCTCAGGTCACGATCCCAGGGTGCTGGGATGGAGCCCCACATCGGGGTCCCTGCTCCGCAGGAAGCCTGCTTCTCCCTCTCCCACTCTCCCTGCTTGTGTTCCCTTTCTCGCTGTGTCTCTCTCTGTCAGGTAAATAAATAAAATCTTTACCAAAAAAAAAATATATATATATATATTTTCTTTATTTATGAGAAAAAGAGAGAGAGAGCAGAGAGCACAAGCAGGGAGATGGGGAGAGGGGCAGAGGGAGGGACAGAAGCAGACTCCCCGCTGAGCAGGGGTTCGATTCCTCAATCCCCGGACCCTGGGATCATGACCCCAGCCAAAGGCAGATGCTTAACCCACTGA
>NW_028069320.1:0-384 GCF_054177405.1 Leptonychotes weddellii
AAAAAAATAAATCTTAAAAACAAACTAACTAAAGCTTCTACTTAAGCCATGAGCATCCCAGAAATTTCCTAGGGACAGTGTACAGATCGCAAGAAATAAAGGATAGAGTGTAGAACTCTTGAGTTATATAATCAGTGCTTTGAAATCTCTATCTTCCTTCCCTTCTCAACCACTCTCATCCCCAACCCGAAGATCACCTTTAGGTCTTGGAGTAATCTAGAAAAGACAAATCAAGTTTTGCCTTTAGTAAATTGAAGAATATGTTTGACATAAAACCAGCTGTTTCCAAATGAGACAGCAATGTGACATCTCAAACTCTTTTCTTTAAAAGCAGTTACATTGTTTTAAAAATCTAAAGATCACAGAACCCACTTCTCTCAACAT
>NW_028069321.1:0-384 GCF_054177405.1 Leptonychotes weddellii
AGTTGTCACCAATTTTCATACAAAATGGTTTTTTTGCTTTTTCCTACTGCAGTTAAATGGCCATTGCTAGTCAGGTGAAGAGAATGTCTGGCTCTCCACTCAAGGTATTAAAGTAATGCTAAGTAAATGAAAATAGCCACATAAAGCTGCATGACATATCCAAGCCAAGGATAATTAACAGTATCTTTTTTTTTTTTTTTAAAGATTTTATTTTTATTTATTTATTTGACAGAGAGAGACACAGCGAGAGAGGGAACACAAGCAGGGGGAGTGGGAGAGGGAGAAGCAGGCTCCCCGCAGAGCAGGGAGCCCGATGCGGGACTCGATCCCAGGACCCTGGGATCATGACCTGAGCCGAAGGCAGTCGCTTAACCAACTGAGCCA
>NW_028069322.1:0-384 GCF_054177405.1 Leptonychotes weddellii
AGTCTGACCTGATTCCTTCCCCTTGAAAGAAATACACAGTGGGGACGACACAGAATGTTTTCATGTGCTGTTCGCTGAGGCTTTTTGGAACACCGTGTCTTAGGACAAGATTTCCACAGCGTGCCACATCCTTCTAAGATCTGCTTTAGGCCTTTTGAAAAGGCTGAGGGGGCTTATTTTCCTCTTTTTGCAGCTTGCATATTGTTATTATATTAAATATAAATACAACGTATCCGTAGAACCTGGAGAAGGCATTAAGCACTCTTTAATTAAACAGTACCTGGCTCATGATTTTCCAGACACCCTCTTTTATCCTCTACTGCCTTCTCAATTAGCTCCCTGAAGTTCTCACACAAAAACCTGTTGGATCATTGATTTCTCGAT
>NW_028069323.1:0-384 GCF_054177405.1 Leptonychotes weddellii
CCTTCTGCCCCCCCGCCCTCGCTTGTGTGCGTTTGTGCACGCGTGCTCTCTCTCTCTCAAATAAATAAATAAAATCTTACAAAAAAAATCAGCATTTTATCAGTACTCCTGTTCTTGTGCAAAAGTAAATTATGGTTTTAAATATTTAGATAAACACTGAAGTCAAAGTGTTCTTTTAAGTTACGGTGCACTGTATAGTTCATTATAGAGTACAAAGTATATTACCAGAAATTGTTAATGCATTTCAAGATTTGCTGACTTTTATTTTTCATAAAATTTCTGCATTTTGTAAAAATTTCTGCATTTTTAAAAATTCTGAATTAAAGTATTTCTTTTTTTTTTTTTTAAAGATTTTATTTATTTATTTGAGAGAGAGAATGAGAC
>NW_028069324.1:0-384 GCF_054177405.1 Leptonychotes weddellii
ACTCTTTGGATTCAAATTAATTATAATTAAATAACATTAAAATTCAGTTCCTTCCTGATGCTAGCCACATTCAATGCTCAGTAGCCACATGAAGCTAACGGTTACCATGCTTCCATATTGGACAACACTCGTGTAGAATATTCCTGTAGTTGTGAAAATTTCTCTTGGACAGCACTGTTCTAGAGTCTTGGAAGTTGAATCCAAAGCCCCAGGACCAAGAAATGCTAGAATCTTAGAAAGATAGGTATGTCATCTTAAAATGTGGGTATCTTGGTACCATGAATGGACTCCCAAGATACTCTTTTTTTTTTTATTCTTATGTTAATCCCCATACATTACATCATTAGTTCTAGATGAAGTGTTCCATGATTCATTGTTCGTGCA
>NW_028069325.1:0-7897 GCF_054177405.1 Leptonychotes weddellii
CTCAGAGCAGGAGAGGACAGCAAGGAAGAAGTACATGGGGGTGTGAAGGGCTCTGTCCAGCATGATAGTGGCAATGATGATGGCATTGGTGCCCAGAGTGAACAGGTAGAGGGGCAGGAAGGCTATGAAGAGCAGTCGCTGCAGCCCAGCCAGAGAAGAGAAGCCAAGGAAGATGAACTCCCTCACCAGGGTCTCATTGTCCTGCTCCATGCAGAGCACCCCCACAGAGGAGAGTCAGGGACAGAGACAGAGACAGAGACCAGGTTCCAGGAAGGAGAGTAGAAATTATGGGAAAATCAGCACAAAGTCTGTAGGCAGTCAAGTCCTTCATTCCCCCCTCAGAAAGGTCTGCTAAGAAAAGAATTAAGACTAAATATACAACAGAGGAACTGAGCCAATTAGGAGGCTTTCTCTAAGACCAAGACTATGGTATCTTTCTAGCCAAGGATTAAGGATCTGTCTCATTGGTTTTACCTGTATCTTACCTAGGGATTACTGTGTTTGTCTTTTTACTAGCATCCCAAGGAAACTAGCTTTCCAAAAGTGAAAAAAATATGTTTAATTTTAGCCATCTGAACTTGGTCAGAATGTACAATGAAGGAATGAGTTGTGTTTGGACACAACATGTGAACCTCAGTTTGTCCAACCAAAAAATGGAAAGGGAGAGGAAGAATTCCCTAGCAAATGTGTAAGGAGAATTGTGTTTGTTGATGACTTATTATATGCTAAGATCTGTGGTAAGAACATCATATACTCATGTCAATTATTCATTGCAACAATCTTATGGCAGTAACCAAAACAACAAGAAAAAAAAAAAAAAAACCTTTGGTGTTATTTCTGACAGACTGACTAACAGAGTAATTAGGGACATTCCTGGAGGCTCCACACTGGGAGCCTTGCCAAGAGTGGAACAGAAGACAGCACTGGTTTAAAGAAGAATGTCCCCTATTCCAGGAAGAGAAGAGTCACCAGGGTGGTAAAAAGAGATTCATTACTTTTGTGGCATTTGCAGTTCACCTCCGTTTTCCCATTTTCTGTGCCTCAGAGAAACTCAGAGAACAGAGTTTTCCAGAAATGGCTCAGAGCTTGTCATAGAGCATGAAAAAGAATGGGATAATTGGTCAGTTTTACAGATACCAGTGCCATGCCGTAAATCAGACTTTGTCTTTTATATATTGTTGTGTCAACAAGATTATTATATCCACAATATAAGATATGTTTTGAATATTCTGCTACTAAACACAGTCTGCAAGCTGCTAGAAAGGATCATTTCTAAAGTCATTTTTAGGACTAATATCAGATAATTTTTTCATGGGTGTATTCCCAATTGTCCAAGACTAGAAAGTAAAGAAAGTGTTCTCTGTAAGCAAAATCACCTGGCCTTTATTTATCAGTTGCATCCAGTTTCTATTTAGACATTTTTCAGTATATTTATATACAGATACATCAATTTCTGTTGAGGAATCATTTGCATCTGCTACCAGAATTTGAGTTTTTGGGTTCTTCTAGACAATAGTAAACGCTAGATTTCTAGATTCTAAGGTAAATGATGATAAACTTCTGAAACTCATTGTATCTATCATTAGAACTTGGAGATAATAAATTTTCATCTTTTCTTACTGGCTAGAGACTGGTCCTAAACTTAAATAGGTATAATTATTCATTTATTTGAAGTTAATATGAGGTACTCACATTGGCTCATATTAAAGCTCTTTAACAAATAATAGGGATTTTTCATGCCATAACTATCTAGTTCTGTTAAATATAAAGTATATATTTACCATATCTATACCCATTATATAAATATGTATGTGTATAATAGCTGTGTATTTTCTATATTTAGAGAAACAAATCAATGAGAGAGTGTGCATACATAACACGCTCACCAGGACAAATGGATTTCTGTATTTCAAGACTCTGAGGTAAATCTAAATGTATACTCATTGCTTGTCCTTGCCTTAGAACTTTCCCAGAATTTTTCTGGATCTCCATTCACCTAATGCACATCCAATTCCCACCATACCCTAACTCCACTGAGTATAACATATGGAGTAGACCACAGAGCCTGGAATTCTCTCGATTCTGAAGGACATGTATCTACCCAAATCCAAAATAATTGTCTGAATTATTTGTCACTCAGACCCATGGAACAGCTGATTTCAGTTAAGTGGACTCTTTTTTCCACATACTATTAATATAACCCCACCATCTAAATGGACTGTGTTACAGGTATATTGACCCCTTTTGTGGTATATGGGAACTCAGAAGCACAGTCCATCTGAGGAAATGGCCCTCATCTGCTCAAGAAAACATCAGAGACCACTACAGTATGTTAAATCTGTACTGTGCATAGAAAGATATAAGAGCAGAAAAATTAAAAAGGTCTTCCAGCCAAATACCCACAGGCTATAAAATTAAGGTAAAAGGTCCCTCCATTTGACCTGAGAAGATCTCTAGGTTAAGTCGCTTTGTGTAACTTTGAGCAAGACACTTCATTTAAGACACACATAAACTAAGGATGTTCCCTCTCCTTACTTTAAAATTAAAGGGGCTAGGGTAAGCAATAAGTGTAATAAACTGGCCAGATGCATGGAAAAGTACTTAGGCAGAAGCTCCTTGAGCACTATCTTGCAGAAGGAGTTTTGACTTAGAGCGAGAGTGGAGTATGACCCCAAGAGTCTTTTCAACTCGGGGAGTCCAAGATGCTCTAAATGATGATCCCTGACGTGCCCTTATATTCTAGAACCTATGGATGGCATTCAGGTTACAATTCTAGGAGATGACACTTGCATACCTTATTTTTCTGACTCCTTAGATACACCATTGGGATATTATGTAATCAGGATTTAAGTAGTAACTCAAAATAGGAGGGTCCTGGGTTCCTCCAAAAGGGGGCAAATCTACACATCTTTCAGATGCAACACTTTTGAGATATCCAGATATTTATCTTAGGGAAAGCATCAATCAATAATCTGAGCGAAGTTACATAGGCAGCATCAGAGAATAAAGAAGTAAAATTTTTATCTTCTTAGATACACATGAAAAACCTGAACTTGCTCTATTAAAATGGAGTCTGAGTATCCCATTTCAATTATAGCTAAAAAGAGACATCATGAGTACATGTCAAAGAGAGAAGTGGAGATTCAGGATCTGTTTCTTTTAATCCATGAGTCAACTAGTCAGAAAGAAAAGAAAATCTAACTGGAAGCCAAACTGACCCAGTCTGAACATTGTGAAAATTCATAGAACTCTATGGACCACACCTCATCACTCTTAGGACCTTAAGTTAAAAGTAGCCCCTGATTCTCCTTCTTAACCCTGCCACTTACTGAAACTGCCATCACTGATCTCCTTGAGGAGCTTGATGTTCACAAGCCCTACCCATCAATCAGGCTCACACCCCACAAATCCCCAGACTACATCAATATTCCTGCTATTTAGTAAGTACCTACATTGCTCTCCTCCTTTCAATTCAGACAGAAGGAGCTATTCAGTATCTGGGACCGCTTGACAAGTAGATTCTAAGCCAGAGTTCGGAAACTGAAGAAATGACGCCAGAAGAGAGTGAATCTGCCCTGAAGTAGAAGCTCTCATCTGCATTGATAGAGGAAGCCTCTGCCACTCATCAGGACCCGGGGTCCCTCCAGCCAAACTCACTGTCTGGTGAAGTTCTGATGACCACCATACAGTGTGGTTATTAGAAGCATGTACTGTGATCGTTGGACTCCTGAGGCTAGATCTACTACTGGAGATGTTGTCTTGGGGTTAATTAGAAATCAAGTCTATTTTGGAGAATTAATGTCACCAGGTTCTCAAAGGTAGGCTTTTCTGAGGAACCTGGGGAGAAGGAGCCAGGAGCATAATTAGCTCGAGTCTGCATTGGAAATTGAGTCCGTGCATAGTGGATTCTGTAGGAGAAATCACCACAATTGAAACTGTATTCTACAAACCAAGTGGGAATTTTTCATTGAGTTTTAAGTGAGGAAAATAGTGTATCTGTCCAGTGATTCTCAACTTCAGTGTTTCTTAGAGTCAAAAGAGGGCTTAATTACAATTCGTCTTCTCAGGTTCTTGTCCATAGAAATTCTCATTAGGGATATTGAGATACTCTGCCAAAAGCTAAATTTTAACAAGCATCATCACTCTAGTTGAGTTCTATCATTAAATTGCTTGTTGTCTAGAAATGTTTTTTTTGTTGTTGTTTTTTTTTAAAGTTGTTTTTTTTTAAGATTTTATTTATTTATTTGACAGAGAGAGACACAGCGAGAGAGGGAACACAAGCAGGGGGAGTGGGAGAGGGAGAAGCAGGCTCCCCACAGAGCAGGGAGCCTGATGTGGGGCTCGATCCCAGGACCCTGGGATCATGACCTGAGCCGAAGGCAGATGCTTAACAACTGAGCCACCCAGGCACCCCTAGAAATGTTTTTTAGTAGAGTGATGAAACATAAAGTTCTCACTTTCATCCAAGAGAATCCAAAATGAGTATAAGTCTGGTCCAAATCCCAGCATGAATCATGAAGGCAACATGATAATCAAATTTCTAAGGTTTACATGGAATAATAAGACAATTTTGAAAAGATGGGTCATATAGAGTCTCACTCTTCCCAGGAGTGAGATGCCTCAGTAATAAAAAAAAGAGCATGCTGTGGCAACAAGGAGAGATAAACAGTACAGAGAGACAGAGAGGAGAGCTCAGAAATGCATCTGTGCATTTTTTGACAACAGAAATGACCTCACATGTCAATAAGAAAACCGTGATTATTTAGTGAATAATACTGGGAAACAGACCTCCTCTAGGTACCCCATCACACAAAGGAGATGTCCTGGTAGAATAAGGAAATGGCTTCCTGAAGGCTCAGTAGAAGCACCAAGTGTGTGACCACCCCTGATGGAGCCCCATGAATCTACTGCATCCTCTAAACAATGTACTGTGCCCACTCTCCAGCACCATGCATGTGTGAGTCTGGGAATCAGTGTGGGAGGAGTTGGACACAGCTCCTTCCATTACACCCTGAATGACTGACACACATAAGGTTGAGCTTTGTAGTTTAGAGGCATTATTTCTCAAAGGAGTGTTGCCTCTGTAGGAAACACAAAACTGAAAATTGAGACGTGCCCTTGGCACTTCAGTCTACTTTGTTTTACTGTACATGTGATCTGCAGGCAGAAAGGGTCTTGTTACACTAGCTAGGATAATTGTTCCTATTTTTTTGTGTGTGATTGCTACAGAATTGGTTTTATTTTTCTGAAAACATTTCCTTGATATAAAACTTTAAATTTAGCTTATAGATGTGTAAGTTAGGAGCCGGAATGATCTTCAACAGAAGAATGGAAAAAGAAGATGTGGTCCATATATACAATGGAATATTACTCAGCAATTAGAAAGGATGAATACCCACTATTTGCATCGACATGGATGGAATTGGAGGGGATTATGCTAAATGAAATAAGTCAAATAGAGAAAGACAAATTATCATATGGTTTCACTCATATGTGGAACATTAGGAATAGCATGGAGGAACAGAGGGGAAGGGAGGGAAAACTGAATGGGAGGAAATCAGAGAGGGAGACAAACCATGAGAGACTCTGGACTCCAGGAAAGAAATGGAGGGTACAGAAGGGAGAGGGGTGGGGAGATGGAGTAATTGGGTGATGGGTATTAAGGAAGGCACGTGCTGTGATGAGCATTGTATATTATTCAGAACTAATGAATTGTTGAACACTACATCAAGAACTAATGATGTACTATATGGTGGCTAACTGAACATAATAAAAAAAAATAATTCAGTGTGTTATTGAATTCAGTTTCCCAGCATTTTGCTTATCAGTGATTTTAGTCCATAGTATTTCTGTGGTGTCTTTGGCTTTGGTGTTAGGGTAATGTTACCTTCATGATATGAGTTTGAAAATCTTCCCTCTTCTATTTTTTTTTTGGAAGAGTTTACAAGGATTGGTGTTAATTCTTCCTTGCATATTTGCTAGAATGCACCCATGAAACCATCTGGTCCTGGGTTTTTCTTGTTTGGAACTTTTTGATTATTGACCAATCTTTTATTTGTAAGGTCTTCTCAAGCTTTCTATTTCTTCCTGAGACAGTTTTGGATTATATGTTTCTAGGAATTTATCCATTTTTCTAGACTATCCAAATTTACTTATATAGTTGTTCATAAAAGTCCTTTATTATCTTTTCTGATTCTGAGGCATAGATTGAAATGTCTCTTCTTTTATTTTATTTTATTTATTTGAGTCTTCTCTCTTTTTTTTCCCAATTAGTTTGTTGAAGGTTTTGTCGATTTTCTTTTTATTTTGGTTTTCAAAAAAAGTAGCTCTTAATTTGGTTGATCTTTCTTTTATATTCTTTTTCTAGTATTTACTTCTCTAATTATTATTATTTTACTCCCTCTGCTAACTTTGGACTTAGTTTTTTGTGCTTTTTGTTCTTGTTCCTGAAGGTGTAATGTCAGGTTGTTTGTTTGAGATCTTTCTTCTTTAGACATTTATGACTATAAACATTCTTTTTTAAAATCTTTTTTAATTTTTAATTTTTTTATTACGTTAGTCACCATAGAGTACATCATTAGTTTTTCATGTAGTGTTCCATGATTCATTGTTTGTGCATAACACGCAGCGCTCCATGCAATACGTGCCCTCCTTAATACCCATCACCGGGCTCACCCATCCCCTCACCCTCCTTCCCTCTAAAACCCTCAGTTTGTTTCCCGGGGTCCATAGTCTCTCTTGGTTCATCTTCCCCTTTCATTGCCCCCTGCCCCTTCATTTTTCCGTTCCTTCACCTAATATCCTCCATGCTATTCCTTATGTTCCACAAATAAGTGAAACCATATGATAATTGACTTTCTCTGCTTGATTTATTTCACTTAGCATAATCTCCTCCAGTCCCATCCATGTTGATGAAAAAGTTGGGTATTCATCCTTTCTGATGACTAATATTCCATTGTATATATGGACCACATCTTCTTTATCCATTCATCTGTTGAAGGGCATCTCGGCTCTTTCCAAAGTTTGGCTATTGTGGACATTGTTTCTATGAACATTGGGGTGCATGTGGCCCTTCTTTTCACTACATCTGTATCTTTAGGGTAAATTCCCAGTAGTGCAATTGCTGGGTTATAGGGTAGCTCTATTTTTAACTTTTTGAGGACAGACACTTCTCCAAAGAAGACATACAAATGGCTAACAGACACATGAAAAAATGTTCATCATCACTAGCCATCAGGGAAATTCAAATCAAAACCACATTGAGATACCACCTTACACCAGTTAGAATGGCAAAAATGGACAGGGAAAGAAACAACAAATGTTGGAGAGGTTGTGGAGAAAGGGGAAACCTCTTACACTGTTGGTGGGAATGCAAATCGATACAGCCACTTTGGAAAACAGTGTGGAGGCTATAAACTTTCATCTTAATTCTGCTTTTGCTGCATCCTGTACATCTTAGTATATCGTATTTTCACTTTTGTTTGTCTCAAGATATTTTTTAAATTCCCTTTTGATTTCCTCCTTGACCCAATGATTGTAAGTGTGCATTGTTTAGTTTCCAGATATTGGTGAATTTTCCCATTTTCTTACTGTTACCGATTTCTGGTTTCATTCCATTGTAGTCAGAAAAAATACTTGGAATGATTTTGCTCTTTAATTTCTTTTTTTTTTTTTCTTTTTTTTTTTTTTATATATATATTTTTTTATTCTTATGTTAATCCCCATACATTACATCATTAGTTCTAGATGAAGTGTTCCATGATTCATTGTTCGTGCACAACACCCAGTGCTCCATGCAGAACGCGCCCTCCTCAATACCCACCACCAGGCCAACACATCCTCCCACCCCCCTCCCCTCTAGAACCCTCAGTTTGTTTCTCAGAGTCCATCCTCTCTC
>NW_028069326.1:0-384 GCF_054177405.1 Leptonychotes weddellii
ATGGTAATATGTGGTCAGTGAGAATGTCATCAGTTTAGAGTCAAAGCTAAAACCGCCCCACTTTATCCTTTTTTTGCTTCGTGTTAAAATTGCGTTAAATAAGATTGAAACCAAAAAATACTTACTGAGTTGCTGCTGCTATGTCCAAGGTTATGAAAGGTCTTTCTTCCTAGTTTTCTGAAACTTTTTTTTTTTTTTTTAAAGATTTTATTTATTTATTTGAGACAGAGAGAATGAGAGACAGAGAGCATGAGAGGGAGGAGGGTCAGAGGGAGAAGCAGACTCCCCGCCAAGCAGGGAGCCCGATGCGGGACTCGATCCCGGGACTCCAGGATCATGACCTGAGCCGAAGGCAGTCGCTTAACCAACTGAGCCACCCAGGCG
>NW_028069327.1:0-384 GCF_054177405.1 Leptonychotes weddellii
GCCTGGGTGGCTCAGTTGGTTAAGCGACTGCCTTCGGCTCAGGTCATGATCCTGGAGTCCCGGGATCGAGTCCCGCATCGGGCTCCCTGCTCGGCAGGGAGTCTGCTTCTCCCTCTGACCCTCTTCCCTCTCATGCTCTCTGTCTCTCATTCTCTCTGTCTCAAATAAATAAATAAAAAATCTTTAAAAAAAAAAGAAAATATTTTTAAAAAAAAGATTTATTCTGTGATAACAGATAGAACTTTGGGAGTAAGTGGACTATGCAATCCTTTTTTTCTAGCAAACTTAAATACAGTTTAGAAGATGGTAGGCATTTCAAAACATTCTAGAGAACAGCAACAATGTATGTAAGGAAGGATTAGAGTGAAAGTCAAAGGTATATAA
>NW_028069328.1:0-384 GCF_054177405.1 Leptonychotes weddellii
AAGCATAGCCTGTAAATATCCTAGATCTATGTCAATTTATGATGTTAAAAAGCATTTCATCTTACATGCAAAATTATTGACCAGCTTCTATAAAGTGCTTAAAACATTTCTTATCCCAAAAAATAGTGCATTCAGTTTGTGCCTTGTCCTCAGAGATTTTCCCACTACCAATTCCATATTCCTGGGAGAAGGAATCTAATCAGCCCAGCTTAGGGCAGGTGTTAATCTGGGTCCAATCAGTAATGGCAGAGGTGAAAGTTAAGAGGTCACACGATCTAGTACCAATAAGCAGGAGCTGTGGGTCGAGTAGGCATTTAAAATCCTGCCTCCCAAATTTGGCATCTGATTACATCTTTTATCAGTGTTTGTTGGGAATACTCTAAT
>NW_028069329.1:0-384 GCF_054177405.1 Leptonychotes weddellii
AGAACCACTGGAGATGACAGGACTAAGGCCACTAAATCATCACTGTGTTCAAAAGGCATGTGACAAGGGCTCAGCACACTGACCGCCTTGCCACAGGAGAGTACTCGGCCTTCTCCAGAATTCAAAGCAAACCGCTCAGAGCATTTATCCATTTCAGACATTGCTCCCACCCCAAAGGCACCCCATCTCCAAACAGGGCTAGAGTTACAGATCAGCTTCCCGGGGACCAGCTGCACAGAAGCAATCACAGGGACCCTCTGGTCACCCCAGGCCCCAGCCCCCGGGCCGGGCCAGGGGCATTTCCATTGCAGTGCTCGCCCTGGGAGCCGCACCCCCCTCACCCTACCTCCGCTTCTTCTGCGGGTCTCAGAACACCCCTCCCAC
>NW_028069330.1:0-384 GCF_054177405.1 Leptonychotes weddellii
AAATAGAGATTCAGAACTAGAGGAGAATAAGTAATTCTGGGTTAAATGAGAAAGATAAGAATATGGATGGCTGTTAGAATATAATTGATAAGTAAATAAAAGGTATAAGTTACAAAGGGAGTACATAGGATACCAAAGAGGTGGTAAAAGTGTGCTTAGAGAGTCATAAAATATTTTATGACCTCAAACATGAGTAGGAGGTTGGCCATATAACCTCTAAATTGTCCTTATTACTTGTTGGACTATAGGAAAATCCTTACTGCCAGCTGTGCTCATCTTTTTGTCTCCAAACACACTGTGAGCTCTATGCATTCAATGACTCACCCACCTGGTACCGTCAGATTGTAAAATACTTTCTGGACACATTATCGGGTATATTCATGA
>NW_028069331.1:0-384 GCF_054177405.1 Leptonychotes weddellii
CCCCCCCCCACCCCCCTTCCTCCCTCCCTCTCACATTTAGCCGGTACCTATGAAGTCCTAGGCACAGCCCTGGGTTTTGGAGCTGGGAAGGTAAAGCCCTCAAGATGTTCACACTCGCATCAGAGCTCAGGAGAGCGTGAGAGGTGCCATGTTAGAGACACGATGCCAGGGGAGCTGGGAATGGGGTGGGGATGGAAGTCACCAGCAAAGCTCCCCTCAGGAGCTGATGATTGAGCTGACTTTAAAAGCTGACTAGGAATTAGCTAGATGAAGAAGGAGGGGAAGGCGTTCCAGACCGAACGTGGGAAGATACGGAAACGTGAAATAGCCATGGGAGCTCAGAGAACACAAGTGTCCGCATGTGGCTGGAGGGTGAGAGAGAGG
>NW_028069332.1:0-384 GCF_054177405.1 Leptonychotes weddellii
CTATAACAAACCATGATTCTTCAATACCCCAAGGCTCTAAGCTCTCAATTAGGTGATCAGTCTAAAAAATTTTCATTATTCATTCAATATAAACAAGCAACTCTCAAACACTCCGAATAACAAATGCTTAGAGGACAAACCTTTCTAACGGTGACCGCTGCAATGAGTCCAGCTCCTCTCCCAAAGATAGAAAATCACTCTTAATTTAACTTGACTTACTCTACTATCTCATACTGTTTTCAAGTGTTGAAAAGAGAAATCTTTCTCCAACATCCCTGCTTCCTTCAAAGCTCTCTAGATTTACTGGAACTCATTTGCCTAGCCCTATTTAATTCTTGCATATATTTTTGATGTTCTTCAGAACTGTGCTCACAGTCAGAAGTA
>NW_028069333.1:0-384 GCF_054177405.1 Leptonychotes weddellii
AGAGGACACTATGCTGCAGCTGTGGGACATTTCCTAAAGCCCCTTCCTCTGTGGGGCATCCTGCTCCCGCGGTGACAGCTCTGTCCCCTTCTGCAGGGGAACCACCTCCATGAAGGGCGGGGACGCTGGAGCGGGCAGGGCATACACCGGCCAAGAGGAGGAGAGAGACCCAGGCCAGAGTGTGGCCAGGGGTCTGAGCGCGGCCCCCTGGCAAACCCTCCCCCAGCCCCAAGGGCCCCCACGAGGAACGGAAATGACACCAGCCTCTTCCTAGGGACGGGCTCTGCTCTAGACCTTTACAGAGTCCACCTCCTTAACCCTCACGACCACACCTTCAGGTCAGTGCCATTACCGGCCCATTTTATAGATGACACACTGGGGCAC
>NW_028069334.1:0-384 GCF_054177405.1 Leptonychotes weddellii
TCAGCAGGTCTACTTTAAGGATCCAGCATCTTTCTGTGTTTTGCAGTGGTGAGTCTGATGCACAGCCTGGTTTGGGAGCCATTGCTTAGACCAAATTCTCTTCTTTAGTAGCATCCTAATATACCAGTTATTTTACCACACTCTTTCACTTCTCCACTTAATTGTTTTTTATCTTTAAACATATTCTACGTATTGGGGCGCCTGGGTGGCTCAGTCGTTAAGCGTCTGCCTTCGGCTCAGGTCATGGTCTCAGGGTCCTGGGATCGAGCCCCGCATTGCGCTCCGTCCTACACGGGAAGCCTGCTTCTCCCTCTCCCACTTCCCCTGCTTGTGTTCCTGCTCTCGCTGTCTCTCTCTCTGTCAAATAAATAAATAAAATCTTAA
>NW_028069335.1:0-384 GCF_054177405.1 Leptonychotes weddellii
AAAATCTCTGTCCTGCGTGCATCTTCCAATACTGAAGAGGGTAAATATTTAAGGTCATGGAATTTTTTATGGACGAGAGTTATTGTGATACCATCCCTTGATACCTGTCCTCCTCTGGTCTCCTCATTTTTTTTAAATTGCAAGAGTCCTCAAAAACATTTTTTATTCTCACTCGTTTCTACTTCTTTTTTTTTTTTTTTAAAGATTTTATTTATTTATTTGAGAGAGAGAGAATGAGAGACAGAGAGCACGAGAGGGAAGAGGGTCAGAGGGAGAAGCAGACCCCCCGCCGAGCAGGGAGCCCGATGCGGGACTCGATCCCGGGACTCCAGGATCATGACCTGAGCCGAAGGCAGTCGCTTAACCAACTGAGCCACCCAGGCG
>NW_028069336.1:0-7897 GCF_054177405.1 Leptonychotes weddellii
AGTCTTTAGTTTAAAATCTAATTTTTCTGATATAAGAATTGCTACCCCAGCTTTCTTTTGAGGTCCGTTGGCATGGAAGATGGATCTCCATCCCTTCGCTTTCAGTCTGGATGTATCTTTAGGTTCAAAATGAGTCTCTTGTAGACAGCATATGGATGGGTCCTGTCTTTTTATCCAATCTGCAACCCTGTGCCGTTTTATGGGAGCATTTAGGCCATTCACGTTGAGAGTGATTATTGAAAGATATGAATTTATTGTCATCATGTTGCCTGTGAAGACCTTGTTTTTATAGATTGTCCCTGTAAATTTCTGTCCTTTATCACTCTTGGGGTCCTTCTCATTTTATAGAACCCCCCCTTAATTGTTTGTAATTTTTCTGGGCTCTCATTTCCATTCTGTTGATCTGTGTAATATGTTTTTATGCCAATGCCATAATGTTTTGATTACTATAGCTTTGTAGTATATTTTGAAACAAGGGAGTGTAAATACCTCCAGTTTTGTTTTTATTTCTCAAGATTGCTTTGGCTATTCAAGATCTTTTGTGGTTTCATGTAAATTTTAGAATTATTCTAGTTCTGTGAAAAATGCCATTGGAAATTTGATAGGGATTGCATTGAATCTGTAGAGTGGGTGCTTTGTGTAGTATAGACATTTTAACAATGTTCATTCTTCTAGTCCTTGAGCATGGAATATCTTTCCATTTATTTGTGTCATCTTCAATTTTTTTCATTTGTGTCTCATAGTTTTCAGTTTATAGGTCTTTCATCTTTTTGGTTAAATTTATTCCTAGGTATTTTGTTCTTTTTAATGCAGTTATAAATGGGATTGCTTTCTTAATTTCTCTGATAGTTTGTTGTTAGTATACAGAAATGCCACAGATTTCTGTATACTGATTTTGTATACTGTAACTTTACTGAATTTATTACAACTAACAGTTTTTTTTTTGGTAGAGATGTTAGGGTTTTATACATATAATATCATGCCATCTGCAAATAGTGACAGTTTTACTTCTTCCTTTTCAATTTGGAATAATTTTATTTATTTTTCTTATTGCTGTGGCTAGGCCTTTCACTAATATGTTGACTAACAGAGGCAAGAGTCGACATCCTTGCTTTGTTCTTGGTCTTAGAGGAAAATCTTTCAGCTTTTCACCATTAAGTATGATATTAGCTGTGGTTTTGTCCTATATGGCCTTTATCATGTTGAGGAACATTCTATTTATACCCACTTTGTTGAGATTTTTTATCATAAAAATGATGTTGAATTTTGTCAAATGATTTTTCTGCATCAGTTGATCATATGATTTTTATTTTTCATTTTGTTAATGTGTTGTATCATGTTGATTGACTTGTGGATGGTGAACCATCCTTACATACCTGAAATAAGTCTCACTTTCCCACTTGCTTATGCTGTATGATCCTTTTAATATATTGTTGAATTCACTAGCTAATTATTGAAGATTTTTGCATCTATATTCATTAAGTATATTGCCCTGTAATTTTCTTTTCTTGTGGTAACCTTGTCTGGTTTTGGTATCAGGGTAATGCCAGCCTTGTAAAATGAGTTTGGGAGCATTCCCTCTTCATTTTTTTGGAAGTTTGAGGATAGGTATTAAATCTGAATGTTTGGTAGAATTCACTAGTGAAATGGTCTGGTCCTGGGCTTTCATTTTTGGGAGATTTTTGATTACTGATTCAGTATCCTTATTAGAAATTGGTCTATTCAGATTTTCTGCTTCTTCATGACTCAGTCTTGGAGGGTTGTGTATTTCTAGGAATTTATCTATTTCTTCTAGGTTGTCCAATTTGTTGGTGTATACTTGTTTGTAGTAGTTTCTTTCTTTCTTTTTTTTTTAAGATTTTATTTATTTATTTGAGAGAGAATGAGAGCGAGCACATGAGAGGGGGGAGGGTCAGAGGGAGAAGCAGACTCCCTCCCGAGCTGGGAGCCCGATGCGGGACTCGATCCAGGGACTCCAGGATCATGACCTGAGCCGAAGGCAGTCGCTTAACCAACTGAGCCACCCAGGCGCCCAATTTGTAGTAGTTTCTTATGATGTGTTGTATTTCTGTGGTATCAGTTGTAACCTTTCCTCTTTCATTTCAGATTTTATTTGAGCCCTCTCTCCTTTTTTCTTGGTTAATCTAGCTAAAGATTCATCAGTTTGGTTTATCTTTTTAAAGAACCAGTTCTGAGTTGCATTGATCTTTTCTATCGTCTTTTCAGTCTCTATTTTGTTTATTTCTGTTCTGATCTTTTTTATTTCCTTCCATCTACTAACTTCAAGTTTCATTTGTTATTTTCTTTCTGGTTCCTTTAGGTATAAAGTTTGATTGCTTATTTGAGATTTTTCTTGTTTCTTGAGGTAGGCCTATATTGCTATGGACTCCGCAATTAGAACTGCTTTTGCTGAATTTCATAGATTTGGTATGCCATTTTTGTTTTTGTCTCTAGGTATTTTTCTTAAAAATCTTCCCTTTGATTTTTTTCAATGACTTATTGATTGTTTAGTAGCATGTTGTTTAATCTTTGCATTTTTGTGGTTTTTCCAGTTTTCTTCTTAAAATTGATTTCTAGTTTCATACTATTGTGGTCAGAAAAGATGCTTGATATGATTTCAGTCTTCTTGAGACTTGTTTTTTTGGCATGATGTGATCTGTCCTGGATAATATTCCATGTGCACTTGAGAAGAATGTGTATTCTGTTGCTTTTAGATGGAATGTTCTGTGTATATCTATTAAATCCACCTGGTCTATAGTGTCATTCAAGGCCAATATTTTCTTATTGATTCTCTGTCTATCCATTGATGTAAATGTGCTGTTAAAAAGACCTACTATTATTGCATTGCTGTCAATTTTTAGTTCTGTTAATATTTGCTCTATATATTTTGGTACTCCTATGTTGGGTGCATAGATATTTATAAATTTTATATCTTCTTTCTGGATTGACCCCTTTATCATTAGGCAGTGCCCTTCTTTGCATTTTATTACAGTCTTTGTTTTAAAGTCTATTTTGTTGGATATGAGTATAGCTATACCAGCTTTCTTTTTGTTTCCATTTGCATGGAATATTTTTCTCTATTCCTTCACTTTTGGTCTGTGTATTGTTACTTCTGAAGTGAGTCTTGAAGGCAGTATATGGATGTCTCGTTTTTCTTTGTTTTGTTTTGTTTTTTAATCCATTCAGCCACTCTATGTCTTTTGATTGGAGAATTTAGTCCATTTACATTTAAAGTAATTATTGATAGGTATGTACTAATTGCAATTTTGTTATTTGTTTTCTGGCTGTTTTTGTAGTTCCTCTCTATTCCTTTCTTTTCTTTCTTTCTTCCCTTGTAACTTAATGGCTTTCTTTGGTGTTGTGTTTAGAATTTCTCATTTTCTTTTGTGTATTTACTATATGTTTTTGCTTTGTGGTAACTGTGCAGTTCATGTATAATATTTTAAGTATATAACAGTCTGTTTTAAGTTGATAGGAACTTACATTTAAATACACTCCAAAATTTGACATTTTTATCCCCCACTAGCTCACATTTTACATTTTTTATGTCAGATTCTACATCTTATTTTCTGTATTCCTTACCAAATTATTGTAGTTTTAGTTCATTTTACTGCTATTATTTTTTAACCTTTATACTTGCTTTATAAGTGATTGATCCACTATCTTTTTTATATATTTACCTTTTACAGTGAGATTTTTAATTCCATATGTTTTCTTGTTATTACTTACTTACTTAATTTTTTTTCAGCCTGAAAAAGTCAGTTTACAATTTCTTGTAAGGCTGGTTTAATGGTGCTGAACTCCTTTAGTTTTTGCAAAATTGGGAAACTATCTCTTTTTTAATTCTGAATGATAATCTTGCCATGTAGAATTGGTTGGCATTTTTTTCCTTTTAGTATGTTAACCTTAAAAATAAAAATGACAGTTATTTTTCCAACAAAAATGGGCTTAATAGGGAATAGCAGAGAATTACAATCTGGGACAAGGAAGCTACTGTAAAAGCAGGAAGTCTGGAGAACAAAAGAGAGGTATTTTTTTTTTTTTTAAGAGAGCAAAGAAGGAAGTTAGGAAGGCTGTTACAAACTAAATGTCTATTGGAGTAAACTGGGAGTCTGAAGTATAATGGCTTCTTTTTTAAAGTTTTTATTTTAATTTCAGTTAGTTAACATACAGTGTTATATTAGTTTCAGGTGTACAATATAGTGATTCAACAATTTTCATACATTACCCGGAGTTTATCACCACAAGTGTACTCCTTAATCCCCATCACATATTTAACCCAACCCCCCACTTCCCTACCCTCTGGTAACCATCCGTTTGTTCTCTATAATTAAGAGTTTGTTTCTTGGTTTATCTGTTGGCTGAGTTGTGACACTTTCTCATTGGCTGAGCTGTTCTTCTTCCTACTGGGATAGGACAGTAGTAACTAAAGTAGTATGGACTTGAAAGGTATGTCTCTAACTGTTGTGTTTGCAATTGAGGAGATGTCCCATGGGGCTCAGAAGTACTATCCCTCCCTACCTGGGCCAGGTGTTCAAGAGGTGTTGCCTATGTAAGCTGTGTGTGCCTGCCTGCTGTGGCGGGGTCACAACTGTGGTATGAGGGTGGGTGAAGCTTTCATTTTATCTGACCACAGTGTACAGCTGTGGCACTGGGTGAACAAGACCCTCAGCAAGGGGGTCCTCCCACAACAACAACCTAGAGGAAGAGTTCCAAAATGGTGCCCACCAACACTGGCACCAGCAGATTAGAATGAGATTACAAAAATGGCCCCCGTTAGTGTCTCTATCCCTGGAAGGAGTCTCAACAAGTTTCTGCCTCTCTGGCAGACACTTCAAGATTAGTGTGGGTCCTTCACACATGGTCTAGGCATTTTTCAATCTGCTGTTTTTGTGCTGGGTCCTGAGGTTGTGTGAGTCTGTGTGTGAGCCCCTTAAGAGGAGGTTCTTGGTCCCTACAGTTCTGTGGTTTTCCTGGATATAATCCTTACTGGGTTTCAAGGGCAGGTGCTTTGGGGTCTTGACTCCTATGTAGGATGTAAATATTAGGATGCTTGATGTGGAGCACAGACCCCTCACTTTTCAGGAAAATAATGCCATATTTTTGAGATCCCTCCCAGTTGTGGATCACAGAACATGGTGTGTGTGTCTGTTTGTGTGTGTGTGTGTGTTGTTTGTTTTTGTGAGACTGTGTGTCTGCCTCTCCTACCTGTTGTGATGCTGAGCTTTTATCCTTTCTTGTGGAGGCTGTGTTCATAGATTTTCAGGTCTTTTTCAGAGGAAATTGTTCCATATGTAGTTGTGAATTTGTTGTGTCTGTGGGAGGAGGTGAGTTCAGGATCTTCCTACGCCACCATCTTGAACAACCCCTCTGACTGTTTTATTTTTCTATGTTAAATTTTAACCTCCTTGAAAGTAAAAACTGGCATTATAGTCATAAATGTACTTAACAAAAACAAAACACAGCACAGTCTCCTAAAAAGCTTATGTCTTAAAAAATGGTGACTTTCTTTGATATCATTATTTTTTTTTCTTCAACATTCCTTCCTTTAAGCCTGACTGAGTGAGCTCCAGAAGACATCCTACACTAAGGTGTGATAGGCAATATAATGGTCCTTCAAAGATGTCCACATTCTAATCCCTGGAACCTGTAAATATGCTACCTTATTTGGCAAAGGGGAATTGACATTAATCAGCTGACCTTATAATAGGGAGGTTATCCTGTTTACTGGGTAGATCCATTGTAATCACAAGGATCCTTAAGAGCAAAAGAATGATTAAGAAAGGAAGGTCAGAGAGATATGACATGAGGACATAACCCTCCATTGCTGGCTTTGAAGGAATTATGAGTGGCCTCCAAAAGCTAGAAAGGGCAAGGAAATGGATTCTCCCTTACAGCCTGCAGGGAGGAATGTGGCCCTGTCAATATGTTGATTTTAGTGCAGGGAGACCCTTTTTGGACTTCAGACTTTCAGAATAGTAAGATCATAATTTTTTGTTGTTTTCAGTCCATGACTTTATGGTAATACATTGCAGCAATAGAAAACCATTACACAAGGTGAACACAAAATAGGTCACCCTAATAGATTATTAGTTAATTCCCCTCCTGGTTGATTGGATCCCTCAAATGCCTGAATTTCCTGAGGGCATTTTCATTAGCCCTCATTCATATCCTCCCCATTTTAAACATTATGCCCTGGACTTTTAATTTCTCTGTATCTTCTATTTTCTTTCCTAAAATCACCTGAGTTTCATTGTTTAGGGTTTTTTTTCTACAGATTAGAACATCTTTGATAGTAACTATCAAAGGTGATGTTTTAGGGGCGCCTGGGTGGCTCAGTTGTTAAGCATCTGCCTTTGGCTCAGGTCATGATCCCAGGGTCTTGGGGTCGAGCCCCGCATCAGGCTCTCTGCTGCGTGGAAGCCTGCTTCTCCCTCTCCCACTCCCCCTGCTTGTGTTCCCTCTCTCACTGTGTGTGTCTCTCTGTCAAATAAATAAATAAAATCTTAAAAAAAAAAAAGATGATGTTTTAGAAATGGGAAAATTAAGTTATGTTCTATATGGTCTATATCAGTCAGGATCCAATATGAAGGTATAAACCATGTAAAGTTGCATATAAAGAATTATTAGCTATAGCAAGAGGATTGGAGTTGTGAGGAATTAGAAAAACTAAAGAATGCTAGAGAGTATAGAAAAAGCACATATGAGGAGCATGAACTACCCCCAGAGCACCCAAGGAAAAGTCCCCCCAGGGCTGAGATCCAGATCTTGCTAGAGGGCATGGTTGTGGCTCATTGGATAACATTTGTTGCACGGTGCCTTGCTGGTGGAGCTTGCTGAAAATCTGTCCTCTGGAATTTTCCAGAAGTCCACCCTCTAGAATGTCGAGGAAAGCATCACAGGAAGGTATCTTGCTGGAGATGTTCTGCTGTGAAAGGAGAGTGCTGGGGTAAGCTGTTGGCCACTGACTGATGCTGGCCTCTGTGCACATAGGATCTGGATGCTGGAGAAACTGAATGTGCTGCAGGGGCTGGGTGTTGGAGAAGCCATGCATGCTGGATCTGAAATCAGGAAGGAAGTTCCCTTCCTCATGTAGTGTCTCTCCTTCCCCTTCTATTGACAAAAGTTAACATCATGCCTGCTGACAGAGGAAAATATTTCAGGGCTCATTTCTATTCACAGAGCAGGCAATGAAGGGCGAATTTGGAATTGAGAGGCAGTAAATTGATAACTGGCAAGTGGTCCTAAAGGGCATATAACATAGGACAGTGGTTCTCAAAGTGTGATTTGTGGATCCCTGGGTTCCCGGAGATCCTTTCAGGGCATCTGTGAGGTCAAAACTATTTTCATAATAATATTAAAATATTATTTGCCTATTTACTGTGTTGGTACTCGTGGTACAAAAACAATGGTAGTAAAACTGCTGGAACCTTAGCAAAAAATATAGTGGTACCAAACTGTACTAATGGTCATTGGAGTCTTTACTACCATACATGAGACATAGAAATAAATAACTTCTTTTAAAAATCTCCTTGGTGAAACAGTAGGAATGATTAATTTTATGAAATGTCAAACCTTGAATACACATCTTTTTAATATTCTGTGTGATGGAATGGGAAGAATGCATAAAGTAAGTCTTCTGTATATCCAATTATAATGATTGCTCTGAGGAAAAGCAAGTGTGCAGTTGTTTTAGTTGCAAGCTGAACTGGCTACTTTTTACCATGGGATGGTATTTTAAATTAAAAGAATGCCTGATAAACTATGGTTATGCAGACTTGGGTATTTGGTATACATTTTCTTTTTTTTTTTTTATTCTTATGTTAATCCCCATAAATTACATCATTAGTTCTAGATGAAGTGTTCCATGATTCATTGTTCGTGCACAACACCCAGT
>NW_028069337.1:0-384 GCF_054177405.1 Leptonychotes weddellii
AGCTGACAATAACAAGGACTGCAGCCCAAAAGGGTTGAATCATCACTGCCAAAAAGATGTTATCACAGGGGCGCCTGGGTGGCTCAGTCTTTAAGTGTCTGCCTTCGGCTCAGGTCATGATCCCAGGGTCCTGGGATCGAGCCCCACATCAGGCTCCCTGCACGGCGGGAAGCCTGCTTCTCCCTCTCCCACTCCCCCTTCTTGTGTTTGCTCTCTTGCTGTGTCTCTGTCAAATAAATAAATAAAATCTTTAAAAAAAAAAGATATTATCACATACTGAGACCAACACACTGAATGGATTCTTTAGTGTGGTGTGTAAGTTAAGGCTCGCATTACCTCACATAGTGCCTGTAACAGAGGGGTCAGTAAATAATGAATTGAGTC
>NW_028069338.1:0-384 GCF_054177405.1 Leptonychotes weddellii
ATTTTCCACATAGACATAACAGTATTACAGAAAATATCTAACATTATCATGCTATGTTTTATTAGGGAACTATTTTACATGATCAAATCACTATGCCTTTGTTTTTGATAATTTCTTCTCAATTCCTTGACAGATGCTATATTTCCTCCAAAGCTTAAATTATAATGTCTATCATTTTAACTTGGTTTTTTTTTTTTTTAAAGATTTTATTTATTTATTTGAGAGAGAGAGAATGAGAGACAGAGACCACGAGAGGGAAGAGGGCAGAGGGAGAAGCAGACCCCCTGCTGAGCAGGGAGCCCGATGCGGGACTCGATCCCGGGACTCCAGGATCATGACCTGAGCCGAAGGCAGTCGCTTAACCAACTGAGCCACCCAGGCGCC
>NW_028069339.1:0-384 GCF_054177405.1 Leptonychotes weddellii
CCCCCCCCCCCCCCCGCCATTGCAAAAGAATTTGTGTCTCCTGAATAGCGGCAAAATCTTTTAAATATTTTATTTATTTATTTGAGAGAGACAGAGAGTGCGAGCATGGGGAGGAGCAGAGGGGGAGGGAGAGGGACAAGCAGACTCTGCACTGAGCCCGGAGCCTGATGCAGGACTCTATCCTGTGACCCTGAGATCATCACCTGAGCCAAAACCAAGAGTCTGACACTTAACCGACTGAGCCACCCAGGTGCCCCTAGTGGCGAAATCTTTTAAAGTACAAGCCCTTTTACTTCCACTTTGACAAGATCCTGCAAAATTCAGAGAGAAATTTAAAAAGTTAATGACTTATTTGCCTCCTTCCCTTCAGAGGAAAAGGGGACC
>NW_028069340.1:0-384 GCF_054177405.1 Leptonychotes weddellii
CTACCTATCTATCTATATCATCTATCTATCCATCTATCCATCCATCCACCTATTATTTATGACCTATATATCCATTCATCTATCTACCTATCTATCATCTATCATCCATCCATTCATCCATCTATCCATCCATCCATCCATCATTATCTATCTATCTATCTCTCTATCTATCTATCTATCTACCTACCTATCTATATCATCTATCTATCCATCTATCCATCCATCCACGTATTATTTATGACCTATATATCCATTCATCTATCTACCTATCATATCTATCATCCATCCATTCATCCATCTATCCATCCATCCATCATTATCTATCTATCTATCTACCTACCTACCTATCTATATCATCTATCTATCCATCTATCCATCCATCTA
>NW_028069341.1:0-384 GCF_054177405.1 Leptonychotes weddellii
CTTCTTGTTATTACTGGGTGTTCAAGACAATGAAAACGTTTCAAGATACCAGATACTGTCGAACCTTCTTATTTCTTTATATATATATAAATTTCTGCAACATTTGAACTATTTCAAATATTTATCTGCCCCTTTGTTATCAGACAAAAATGCAAAATGCAAACTGGGAAGGTCACGCTCAGTCCTCACCTGACTTGACCCCCAACAGCGTCGTGACTGATCACCCCCTCCATGGGGCACAATTTCTCTTGGGTTTCCACACCCCTCACCCCAGAGGAGTCCCGCTGGGGCCTCCGGCACAGTCCTACAGCCTGGGAGGCTCAAACAACAGGAATCTCTTCTCTTACAGTCTGAAGGCTGGAAGTCTGAGACCCAGGTGTGGAC
>NW_028069342.1:0-384 GCF_054177405.1 Leptonychotes weddellii
CTTTTGTGATCACACTGAAATTAGAGCAAAATCAACAGCAAATTCAAAGTGTTATCCAGTGGATATCATATTTGAAAACCAAATATTTTTCACTCGTGGTAGTTCTATTCTAGTAAACTCAAAAACCGTCTGCTGGTCCTGGTCCTTTCATTCAGTCTCCAGTACCTTGATGATCAAATACTTCTGTGATTTTTTTTTTTTATTCTTATGTTAATCCCCATACATTACATCATTAGTTTTAGATGAAGTGTTCCATGATTCATTGTCTGTGCATAACACCCAGTGCTCCATGCAGAATGTGCCCTCCTCAATACCCACCACCAGGCTAACCCATCCTCCCACCCCCCTCCCCTCTAGAACCCTGTTTGTTTTTCAGAGTCCATC
>NW_028069343.1:0-384 GCF_054177405.1 Leptonychotes weddellii
CACATTAAACAATGCATTAACGACCTCAAATTTAGAGCCAGCTGTACTAAAAATGGAAAACAAAATCCTGCCCATAGATAGTCATTTTGCAAAGATCAACAAGAACATCATGGGACTGTGGAGTCATTTGGTTCTGTTCTCCAACCACTATGTGGCAGAGCTAAACATAAAACCTTTCCCCAAGATTTTTTTTTTTTTTAAAGATTTTATTTATTTATTTGAGACAGAGAGAATGAGAGAGAGAGAGCACATGAGAGGGGGGAGGGTCAGAGGGAGAAGCAGGCACCCTGCCGAGCAGGGAGCCCGATGCGGGACTCGATCCAGGGACTCCAGGATCATGACCTGAGCCGAAGGCAGTCGCTTAACCAACTGAGCCACCCAGGC
>NW_028069344.1:0-384 GCF_054177405.1 Leptonychotes weddellii
CTGGGTGGCTCAGTTGGTTAAGCGACTGCCTTCGGCTCAGGTCATGATCCTGGAGTCCCTGGATCGAGTCCCGCATCGGGCTCCCTGCTCGGCAGGGAGTCTGCTTCGTCCTCTGACCCTATCCCCTCTCATGTGTTCTCTCTCTCTCATTCTCTCTCTCTCAAATAAATAAATAAAATCTTTAAAAAAAAAAAAAAAACTGTATTCAAAATGTAGTTCAATTTACTGGAGTTTTAAATCAGAAGTTTCAGAATATGTTCAAGTTGTGTAATAAACAACACAAAATTAAGAACCAATTTTAGGTATGAATGAGAAAAATAACCCATCCGAATACTATACATCATTTTTAGATGAAGTGTTACACATACCTGTGAGTGCTAAGTA
>NW_028069345.1:0-384 GCF_054177405.1 Leptonychotes weddellii
GGCTAGGCCCCCATTCCATCTGGAAATGGTCCCTATATGACCCCATCCGGGTCTGAGCAGATACCACTCTGCAGTTGCCCATTGGAGGATCCCAACCATAGAATAGGAACTCATAGAATAGGAACATAACCAAAGCCAGACCAAGCCCAGTCTTTCTAAGACCAGTGATAGATGAATGCGGACACAGATTCAGCCTCTAAGTTCCTTGGGATGAGAAGCCATTAAAATGTGGGCCGGGGCTACCAGCCACCATCCTATCCACCTTGGGGAAAACTGGTCCCTGAGCTCCATAAGGGCAGGGGGGCTCTATCCGGCACAGAGTGCATGCTTATTTGTTGAATCAGTGAATGTAACCAGATCGAATAGACCAGCAGGCAAATAATA
>NW_028069346.1:0-384 GCF_054177405.1 Leptonychotes weddellii
CAAAAGTAGAACATACTTGTTTTGGGCATTTCCAAACTTTCCAAAGGGGTCTCCGGCCATCCCGCCGTCACCAGTAAAGATGTAGAGGTACCCATCATCCCCAAACAGCAGCTGGCCCCCGTTGTGGTTCGAGGCTGGTTCTTCGATCTCCAGGATTATCCTAAAAGAAGATAAGCCACCCCCACCAAACAAACAAACAAACAAACAAACACCAACCTCAGCCAAAAACACAAAACAAGATCACAGCAATAAAACCTCCTCTCTCGGATGCCATTTCACAGTTGAAAAGACTTTTCATATATTTAATAGCAAGTGATTTTTATAAGGATCAAGTAGGCTGAGCAGGGATAATTCACTCCATTGTGCTGAGTAACCAGAGGCTCA
>NW_028069347.1:0-7897 GCF_054177405.1 Leptonychotes weddellii
GCCTTCGGCTCAGGTCATGATCCCAGGGTCCTGGGATCGAGTCCCACATCAGGCTCTCTGCTCTGCAGAAAGCCTGCTTCTCCCTCTCCCGCTCCCCCTGCTTGTGTTTCCTGCTTGTGTTCCCTCTCTCGCTGTGTCTCTCTCTGTCAAATAAATAAAATCTTAAAAAAAAAAAAAAAGATGACTTATTTGGTATCTATTATTGAATCATTAACAATGAACTCACAGCCAACAGAGCTATGACTCATACCTGAACGAGGCTTATCTAACATGTATGTTCCTTATAAGGCCCATCCCAGCCTTCCTGTGCTCAGGAACACGAGACAACTTCAGCTCTATGCCTGGGGCCATTTCAAACAGCAAAATCACCAACAAAAAGCACGTGCATGTGAAAACTGTGGTACGGAGCTGACCACAAAAGGGACCCTTGTTTACAGCATGAGATGGAAGGAGAAGACAGAGAGTTGCCCTTTTGAACTGAGCTGGGAGTGTGCCCATCGGGTGACCACACAGATGTCCACGAGTGACCGAGAAAGTGCTATAAGCATTGATTTGGAGGCTACGCATAAGGGTAAGTAGGTAAATTCACAAACACAGGACCATGAAAAATGAGGCTTGACCATACTTGCCTTAACCGTTACAGAAGATGTACACACAGAATCCCGCGCCTGCCTGCACACAGCTTTGCAGGGCCAGGAAGTGGGGGTCATCAGAAAAGACAAGCACAGAGAGGGCCGGGGCCCTTTCACAAAATGCAGCTCAGCCCATGGGAGTTGGGGGTCTGGAAAACAAGGTTTTCTAAAGGTCAGCTCAGGCGAGCCACGCACGCTCTTTGCCATCTTAATGAAGTCTGAGTCGTGGCTGTGAGAACTGGTTTCAGCAGCAGGCCGGTGCAAGCTTGTTCTGGAAGATTCTCCACCCACCAAGCCTCCATTTCCTTGTCTTGTAAATGGGTATAAAGGATACTGCATGAAGTGTTTGTTCGGATCAGCACGGTGCTTGCTAAATGGTAGTTGCTGCTATTATTAATATTACTACTACCAGCCGGGCTGCCATGACTAGTGCTCTCATTGTTCGTTATTGTAATGATTACTACCATTATTGGCATTTACTACCCAGTCAGGTACCTGGCTTCTAATCCATGACAATCTTTGATGGTGGGAGCAGATCCAGGTTTTGGAGAGTGGGAAGTTTATAGGACTTCAGAGGACTTCTTTAAAAGAAAAAAAAATACAAAATTGCAAATTAAAAATTAGGTCCAGGGTCTTGGAGGGGGCCTTCTGGGTGAGAACCCCAAAGTTTAAGCTCTGTTACCTCCAAAGTGAGCCCACCTATTTGGATCTCATACCAGTACATAAATTAAGTCCTCAGTCATATATTTCTTTCTTAATTAATCAATTAAAATAATTAAACATGCCTTTTTATTTCCTACTCTGTGCCAAGCACAGCAGTGATCAAGACAAAGGCCCTCTCATGGGAGAGCCCTCTTTCAGGGCAGGTGGGGGAGAAAGGGAAGAAATGTGCAAAGCAACAAATAACACAGGTCAGAGGGGAGAGGGAGGTGGAAGGGTCTGCCATTGGTAGAGAACTCAGGGCAGGTTCAGAACTAAGACTTGTAGGATGAGGAAAAGCAAGGTCTGTAGAGTCCTACAAGAAAAACTTCCAGACAAAGGGAACAGGAAGTGAAGGGACAAGCACTGTGCATTCAAGGACCAGCAAGGCGAGTGGCCTGGAGTGAGTAATGTGAGGTAAACTTGAAGAGGTAGGCAGGTGCAGATCAGGGAGGCTTTGGAGACCCCAGAGAGGAGTTTGGACTTGGCGCCAAGAGCAAAGGACATCCAGTGGGAGATTTTAAATGGGTTGATGTGTTTATGTTTCTGAAAGATTGTTCTGGCTACTGTGAGTGAAATGGAATACAGGGGGAAAGGAGGCAAAGAGGAAGCAGTGGGGAGACCCTTGGGGGCTTTTGGGGTCAGCAGCTTGGGAGGCTGATCAGGTAGGGCTGGGAGGCAGGACTGGAGCAGTTATAAGGGACATTGGCCATCCCCCCACCCTGACCCCCTCTCAGCACGACAGCTGGCTCCTGAGAGTCATAGCTGGAACAAAGCCTTGGGCTACTGCTTTGTTCTGCCAGAAACAAAGAAAAGAAAGAATGAAAACAACTGTGCCCACTGGCTTCAGGGGGCTTATAGGGCTGGCCCTAGGGAGAGCAAGGACACAGTAATCACAGGCAGCCGGCTCAGCACTCTCTTCCTGGGCAGGGACACTTCACTTCATGGTGCATTGATGCATTTCTGGTGGTGCACTCTAGTCCCTCTAACCAGAGTTGGCAAGAGAGAAGAGTGTTTCACTGTCATTTGACAAAGCAGCCTTGTGAGAGCCCAAGGTTGTGGAGTTAATGACAGTTGATTACCTTGCATATAATACTCAGGTTCCAGCTTCTTGAAAGCCTCTAGGGGTAGAAGAAACTCATATATGGGCAGTCAGAAAAAGGCCTCTTCCGCCCACGTCACTGCCCAGCCTCCTAGAAGCCCATCCCTTAAATAAATATGGCCTCTGTAAGTCACTGGCTAAAATTCCCCCAAGTAAGGATTATTGCAGTGAACACATAAAAATAAGTTTCAGAGCTGCCAAAGTTTAAATGTTGCCTATGTTCACCTCCCTATGTCTGTGCTTATTAACAAATGCCAGAAGACCCCCTTAAGAACTGACCTAAATCACAAAAATATATAAAAGAGGCATTGCAACCATCAAATAGCAAAGCAATAATAGTAATAGACACTGTCATCTGCAAATAATGATAAATCTGTCTTCCTTTCCATCACTTTATCCCCTTTTTAATATTCATGTCTTATTGCATTGGCTTATCCAGACATTAAATAAGGGAGCCTTAATGGGCATCCTTGTCTTGTCCTGATTTTTATTTATTTATTTTTTGCTCTTGATTTTTAATGGGAATGCCTCCATGGCTGCATCCTTTAACAAGATGCTGGCTGTTAAGCTTAAGATAAATCATCTTTATCATATTATGAAAAATGTCTTCTGTTGCAAGTGTTTTTTCACAGGTAATTTATTTTCATTTTTAATATAAAAGGAACATGGAGAGATATACAGTGAGAAATTACCACTCTTACCCTTATGGAACCAGCCCTTTATGGATGGACTTGAGTTTGTTTCCAATATCCTGCTATTAGGAATAAGCTGCACCGTGCAGCCTTGTCTGATGTCACTTCTCTCCAGTGCATATCTTTGTGGGGATAAATTCCAGAAGGGATGTGTGCATTCATAACATTGACAAACATTAACAAACTGCCCACCCCCAGGTGTGGCCAAAGCCCCTGACTTTCCCACCAGCAATATATGAGGGTCCCTAGTGCCCTGTCTTGCCAACAGAATATTCTTCAACTTGGGGTCTTTACCAACCCTGATGGTGTGGATATAGTGTCACAGTCTAGTTTTAACTTGCATTTCTCTTATTATGAGGGAAATGTGTGGGCCATTTGAGCAGCACTTTTCTGTGGATCCACACCCTTTGCCTTTTCCCAGTGTGCTAGTTTTCTCCTCATGGATTTGTCTGAGACATTGACCTGAAGCAGGATATCTCCTTTGGTTTGCACATAGGATCTTTCTTCAGCTTCTGTAGTGTCTTTGTGCATTCTTTCCTTCTGCACTTCAGAGAGCTTCTTGAACTTATCTTAGATGAGTGTTTTCAGGGATGTGAAGCAGGGAATCCCTCCTACAAGTGAGGTAGACAGTTTCAGGATTGGCTAATTCAGTGATGACAGCAGCCTGAACCCAGTTCTTTCCTTCCTTCTCTGCCATCTTTAGTGGACAGATGGAGGATGAGCTTCCAGGCATTGCATGCAGACAAGATCATGTCTAACAGAAGAGCAGGGCAGTTCTTCCAAGGGCCTCCTCTTGCTAGTGAGAGGACGCTTCCCCACAAGCCCCCGGGAGAGACCACCTCATGAGTCACTGGCCAGCACGACATCCATGACAAGTCCTAAGATAATCTTTGGTGATTTGTCATGAGACCCCTGTGGTTAGCTTAGATCAACCAAGATTCACCTCCTGGGGCCAAGGAGGGGCCAGTGCCTGCCCCCAAGAAGGGTACAGGAAGGGACTCCAAGGAAGACAAAGTAGTACAAGTTCTGTTTGCAGGGAAAAGGTGGAAAGTATGGCCCTTGGTCCGCAACCCACAGATTCCCCCACATTCGTGGACATCACTGACTTGATTTGTACTGCTCCCATTGTTTTCTTCTGCTGTCAGTGCCTATATTCATTCTTCAGGTGTATTTTTAGCTTCCTCGAGACCTTTCTAGACAAACCCAGCCCTTTTCCCATCTGTGCCTTCACCTCTGCCAGCTTCTTTTCCCTGCAATCCAGGATCTTAACATCCCATGTTTACCTCATTTTAGGATCACATTTCCTTGAATTATATTGTGAACCCAACATAGATGCCTTCTACAATTCACTTCTGCTTCCTGTAGTAAATCTTTTTCAAAAGTGTGTTTTTTTTTCTTGGGGGCAAAGTTCCCCATCTTTCCAATGGCAGGACTGCTTCATACAACACTAGGGTTTATTTTCTGGTGCTTTCCTCTGATGAGGAGATGTCTGCTCAGGTCTGGGCGTTTGGTGGGTGCTGGTTTTTTGGTCCCCTCCCAGTCCACCTGGTTGCTATTAGAACCCTCATTTCAGATCTTTAAGCCCGAGCCTTGGCTGTTAAGACCCAACCTGGAGCCAAGTTCCCCGAGTCTGGCAGCTATTCTCCTGGAGGGGCTCTGCTGGCTGAGGAAGCATCTTCCACCTCTGCTACCTGGTTGCCTGATGACCCAAAGGGAAATTTATTCATAGATAATGTGAAACAGTCAGAAGTCCTTCCAATGCCAGATTCAGTGCATAAAAATCTACAAGCCCCAGGGTAGCACTGCCAGCTCTATTCCTGTCTTCACTCTTCCTTCTTCAGCTTGACATCCCAGAAACCAATGGCCACCACCCATCTACTTCTGCTTTGGGCCAGGCTCTCTGCTGGGAATTCGGGTGTCAGAGTGGGCAAGGGAAGGAAGGTACTGTTGGAGAGATGAGGTGTGAAATGTCTGTGGTCACCCCAGAACACAGCCTCTGTGCAACTGGGGGTGGCTGCCCATTCCAGGGTCCAAAGTAGCCCCAACTCACTGAGATGAGCCATGCAATAGTGGAAACCACTTACTACTTTTCTGCCCGGCCCCACCATTTTGCCTGACAGCACCACTGACGCTTTTCCCTTTGGGGTGTGATGGACCGGAGCCAATATTCCTACTCTTGACGACTACTGCAATTCTTTCTAATTCTTCAGGAGTGAGGAAGGGCAAAGCTGGTTCCTTTGACTCTGCATGCATTTTCATTTCTCAATAGATCATTGAAGCTTCTCCCCGCTCTGTTTGTTTGTTTTGCTAACATGCTATGAGAAGATTTAAAAAAATCAATCACTAGGACTTTTGTTTTTCTCCATATGAATCTCCAGCTGGTTCCTATTCTGGGATCCTGTCCATGTCAGCATAACCAACTTCTGATGGTTCCACAAGCGAAGTTAGTGGTATTTTTTTTTCATTAAAGAAAAAATCTCAAACAGAAGCCCCCAAATTGCCCCCCTTGCAGGACATCCATAGTCCATATGCATAAGATCCCAAGGGTGGCCCTCAGATGGCTCCCACAATCACCAGGACAGCGTACATGTCTACGACAGCTTGGTGGCAGCTGCAAGCTTCTTGTTCGATCTGTACTTCTTGGCAGTGCCCTCCCAGCCAGCACCATCTTGGCTCAGCCTGTCCCCACCACTGAGTTGGGTTTGTTCCATCCTCCCCACTTTCTGTTCTGCATTGGAGGATTGATTCTCCAAGGCCATGCCGTCAGGGCTGGTCCACCCAGTCAGGGAATTATCACTGACCTCAAAGGATAGATCCTCCCATTGGACGGGTCACATTCTCTCCTCCTCAGTTAGACTCCCAGCCCAGGACCCCCTGGTAAATGTGTGTCCTTGCAGAAGGGAGCTGTTCGTTTTGTGCCAAGGTAGCTGCATTAGAGGCTACAGGCCAGGTTGCATAGAGGACACAGATCTTTAGTGCTGAGTAGTCAGTTCACCCCCCAGGCTACCTGATCAGTGTGTGTTATCAAGGAGTGGGTGTTGAATATTTTGGTTGATAATTAAAGCAACATATTTCATTTTTGTTCTGGCAGAAGCAAATGCCTTTATTTTTTTAAGATTTATTTATTTATTTGAGAGGGTGGGGGAGGGGCAGAGGGAGTGGGAGAGAGAGTCTTAAGCAGACTCTGCACTGAGCTCGGAGTCCAATGCGGAGCTCGATCTCACGACCCTGAGGTCATGACCTGAGCCAAAACCAAGAGCTGGATGTTCAACCAACCACCCAGGCACCAGCAAAAACAAATGCCTTTAAAGAGAATTGATAATGTATGGGTATCAGAAAGCATTTGGAGGGGCATCTGGGTGGCTCAGTTGGTTAAGCAGGTCTGCCTTTGGCTCAGGTCATGAGCAAAAACAAATGCCTTTAAAGAGAATTGATAATGTATGGGTATCAGAAAGCATTTGGAGGGGCATCTGGGTGGCTCAGTTGGTTAAGCAGGTCTGCCTTTGGCTCAGGTCATGATCTCGGGGTTCTGGGATCGAGACCCATGTCGGGACCCTGCTCAGTGGGGAGTCTGCTTCTCCCTCTCCCTCTGCCCTTTCCCTCCACTTGTGCTCTCTCTCTCTCTCTCAAATAGATAAATAAAATCTTTGAAAAAATAAAATAAATAAAAAACTAAATTTAAAAAAAAGAAATATTGCCCAACCAATATTTTTCTTTGTTTTCAATATGGGTTTTTCTATTATACTTTATTTTCCAAAGGTCATTGACTTCTTTTCTTGTATATACTTATGAGGTCAGTATTATGGGTCATATGTTTGTGTCCCCACCCAAAATTCATATGTTGAAGCCCTAACCCCCAATATTAGGATATGAGGAGGCGGGGCCTTTGGGAGGTAATTAGGGATAGATGAGGTCACAAGGGTGGGTCTCCCATGAAGGGATCAGTGCCTTATAAGAAGAGGAAGGGAGAGCAATCAGTCTCTGTCTCTCCCACCTCTCCCCTGACCCTTCCCCCTAGTGCAGGCCATATGAGCACACAGCAAGAAAGCTGCTGTCTACAAGCCAAACCTCACCAGACACCGAATCTCCAGCACTTTGATCCTGGACTTCCAGCCTCCAGATCAAGGACAGGAACACACATTCCCACTATTAATAACAGGACTCATTTTCCTAGACCACCATGACTCAAATCCTTTCGAGACTTTGCTGAATAAAGGAGACACCTCCCAACAGGAGGGAAAGAAACTAACTCTCACTGGTCACCTTCTAGTTCCTAGGAGCTCCAATAAGCATTTTCCCATCTGTTCTCATTTTCTACAAATCAGGACTCAGAAGATCAGAGAGGTTAAGTAACCGGCCCAAAGTCACACAGCTAGTAAGCAATAGGGCTGGGATTTGAACCCAGGGGTGTGTGATGTTGAAACCAGAGCTTTTACCTTGAGCCACCTAAACTCACCAAGGTAGATGGATTTTGGAGAAAAGAGATGAAAAAAGTGAATGCAAAAGTAAGCAGATCAAATAAACCAACCACTGAGATTCAAATCTTTGCCTAGAGTTAAAGCATCACTCTTTTTTATTTATTTATTTATTTATTTTTTATTCTTATGTTAATCCCCATACATTACATCATTAGTTTTAGATGAAGTGTTCCATGATTCATTGTTTGTGCATAACACCCAGTGCTCCATGCAGAATGTGCCCTCCTCAATACCCACCACCAGGCTAACCCATCCTCCCACCCCCCCTCCCCTCTAGAACCCTCAGTTTGTTTT
>NW_028069348.1:0-384 GCF_054177405.1 Leptonychotes weddellii
CGCCTGGGTGGCTCAGTTGGTTAAGCGACTGCCTTCGGCTCAGGTCATGGTCCCGGGGTCCTGGGATCGAGTCCCGCATCGGGCTCCCTGCTCTGCGGGGAGCCTGCTTCTCCCTCTCCCACTCCCCCTGCTTGTGTTCCCTCTCTCGCTGTGTCTCTCTGTCAAATAAATAAATAAAATCTTAAAAAAAAAAAAAAAAAGAAGACAGGGACATAAACTAAAGTTGTATTAGCAGGGATCAAATCCCATACAGTCAACCCTTCCTATAACTGTACTTTAGTGTCTTCATTATTGTATATATACATAATTACATATATTTATTAAATGTATAATTAAAAATTGTATATATTATTGTAAAGTATGTATTATATATGAGTTGTTTAA
>NW_028069349.1:0-384 GCF_054177405.1 Leptonychotes weddellii
ACACACCTATAGAGAGTTGGGTTTTAGAATCAAAGAGTAATTTCTGAAAAACCTAGGTGGATTTTTACCAAGAATAAGTTTCTAATGTTGCATACATTTTATAAGATCAGATATATGCAGCCCTAAGTGATTTTGTTAGTGACTCACTCACTAAATGGCTTGTTCCCATAAATTTTGAGGACTAAAGTTTTTTTTTTTTATTCTTATGTTAATCCCCATACATTACATCATTAGTTTTAGATGTAGTATTCCATGATTCATTGTTTGTGCATAACACCCAGTGCTCCATGCAGAATGTGCCCTCCTCAATACCCACCACCAGGCTAACCCATCCTCCCACCCCCCTTCCCTCTAGAACCCTCAGTTTGTTTTCCAGAGTCCATC
>NW_028069350.1:0-384 GCF_054177405.1 Leptonychotes weddellii
CTGGGTGGCTCAGTTGGTTAAGCGACTGCCTTCGGCTCAGGTCGTGATCCTGGAGTCCCGGGATCGAGTCCCGCATCGGGCTCCCTGCTCGGCGGGGAGCCTGCTTCTCCCTCTGACCCTTCCCCCTGTCATGTGCTCTCTGTCTCTCTCATTCTCTCTGTCTCAAATAAATAAATAAAATCTTTAAAAAAAAAAAAAAGCAGCTTTAAATTCTGAAGGAAGAGATCATAAGACATGGTAACAAAACATTTTCAAGAAATATCATCTTAGAATGTGCAGAGGAAATGGAGAAAACATAGCAAAATCTCTTTGTTTATGAAGCATTTATTAATAAAACACATTTAGCTCCTGCTTTATGTTTGTGCTAGAAGCTAGAGGTACAAA
>NW_028069351.1:0-384 GCF_054177405.1 Leptonychotes weddellii
GCCTGGGTGGCTCAGTTGGTTAAGCGACTGCCTTCAGCTCAGGTCATGATCCCAGGGTCCTGGGATCGAGTCCCGCATCGGGCTCCCTGCTCTGCGGGGAGCCTGCTTCTCCCTCTCCCACTCCCCTTGCTTGTGTTCCCTCTCTCGCTGTGTCTCTCTCTGTCAAATAAATAAATAAAATCTTTAAAAAAAAAAAAAAGATGGAAGAAAGTTAAACCAAAGTACCTACTACAGGGGGGCCTAATAAGAAGTAAACTGATTTACCCTTATAGCCATGGAAAACACTTAGAAACCATGGCATTCTCAGGGGATCCTCAGCAGAAAAAGTAGGCTATAGTAGGCTGAAAACATTTGATAAAAGTTCTAGAAAGAAAAACCAAGAAA
>NW_028069352.1:0-384 GCF_054177405.1 Leptonychotes weddellii
GGGCGCCTGGGTGGCTCAGTTGGTTAAGCGACTGCCTTCGGCTCAGGTCATGATCCTGGAGTCCCAGGATCGAGTCCCGCATCGGGCTCCCTGCTCTGCAGGGAGTCTGCTTCTCCCTCTGACCCTCCCCCCTCTCCTGCTCTCTCTCTCTCATTCTCTCTCTCAAATAAATAAATAAAATCTTTAAAAAAAAAAAAAAGATACATGTCCTGGACTAGCAGGCACTCCGAGATATTATTGTTTACAACTAACTGGAAAAGAAATATTCAATAAAGATCTTATTGTATCCACTAGGAATCAAAGCATGATTTCAAGCCAAAGCAATCTTGAAAAAGAAGAACAAAGCCGAAACAGTACACTTCCTGATTTCAAACTATATTTCAA
>NW_028069353.1:0-384 GCF_054177405.1 Leptonychotes weddellii
ATCCTTCTCACACACCACATCCAATTATCCACCGAGTGGTAACTTCAAATTTTACAGCCTAAAGCACATTTCGCATACATCATCTCTATCCTGTTCAGTTGTCCCTGCCTCAGTTCAGATGTGTGCAAGCACTCCCCTGAACTCCTGCAATGGTTTCCTGCTCATCTTGCTTGTCTAAGCCATCCTCTGGTCTATACTGTGCCCATGTGACCCTTCTAGAAGTACATCTAACAGTATCTGCCCTAGGTTTCCCACTCTTCGATGGCTCCCAATACTATCAAAGACAATCCAAACTCCTTGGCATTCATTCCTATTGGGTTTTTCACCCCCTCTCAGGTTCATTTCCATCTTCGTTTGTGCCCCCTTGAGCTCCATCTCTAACAT
>NW_028069354.1:0-384 GCF_054177405.1 Leptonychotes weddellii
AAAATCACTTTGGAAAGCTGTGTAGTATTATCAGAATGTACATACACCTGATAACCCTGCAATTACTCTCCTGACTATATACCCTGGAAACTAACATATCTCCATGAAGAAACACATACAAGGAGTTCGTTACAACTATGTTTGCAAAAATGAAAAACCAAATTCTACCTACCAACTGGTGAATGGATAAATATTTAAGACACACATGCACTCAGTAAAACATTATGAACATTAGGGCGCCTGGGTGGCTCAGTCGGTTAAGCGACTGCCTTCGGCTCAGGTCATGATCCTGGAGTCCCAGGATTGAGTCCCGCATCGGGCTCCCTGCTCGGCAGGGAGTCTGCTTCTCCCTCTGACCCTCCCCCCTCTCATGTGCTCTCTGTC
>NW_028069355.1:0-384 GCF_054177405.1 Leptonychotes weddellii
AAAAAAAGGAAGGTTTTCTTTGAGCTAGAATGGCAGTTCAAAAAAAAGGAAAATGTAAGCAGTTTGTATATAAAATTGGAGGCGAGGATTTGGAAGCATGCGAGGTCAGTGCTCCAGGTCAGCACTACTCTGGGGGAAGGGAAGCCATATAACATCAGCTGCGTCTAAGCTGGCCCCGCAAAGCGCTAAGTCCCCTGAGGGCTGAGATCTCCCTCCAGAAACCGGCTGGAGGAGCAAACAAAATTGAGGCATGTTGTTTTTAAAGCTAAATGCTAATCTTTGTTTCATTTACTGAAAACCAAAGCTAAAATAATTTGCCTAAAGAGCATTTCTAATCTGCATGGAGCCTTTACTTTGCTGGTCAGTGCTGGCTTTCTGGGCGTG
>NW_028069356.1:0-384 GCF_054177405.1 Leptonychotes weddellii
ATTAGACTCAAAAAATATTTAAGGAAAATACTCCGGCAAATGGAATCAATAAACTCCAAATCAAACATTCGCTGGGAAGAGGAAGAGGTCTGCCTACAGCTACAGTGTGCTTGGAAACCACTCAGCAGTTCAGAAGCAGGAGGCTGAAGCTGGTCCCCCGCCCCACCCACAGTGCACGCGGGCCAGAGCAAGCAGTGAACGTCACAGACCCCAGCACCCCTCTCCGGCAGCTGCACCGGCCCTGACCGCACCTCCCCACAACCCTGCAGGCCCCCCACTTCTCAGCTGTGCTTCAGAGAGACCAGTGGCCTCCACACCTGTCCCCGGTGCAACTCTCAGGGGGCCCAATTACGAAAGGGAGAGGGAATGGGAGGGGAGGGAAGA
>NW_028069357.1:0-384 GCF_054177405.1 Leptonychotes weddellii
CATGACATGCAAGGGCAGAAATGTGGTGGAGACTCCAGTTAGAGCCAGGAGCCCCAACACTTTGGACTCTGAGCCTCATTCTCCATGGGAACTTTATCTCCACCCTGCGGCTGCCTGCTTCTCTCAGAGGTGGTGGAGCCCGTGTGCTGGAACCCGGCTGCCTGCAGGGCCGCCTTCCACCCTCTGCCCTTCCTTCTTCTGAGATTCCCCTTCCCAGGGCAGGGGCAGATTGGCCCAGCTCGGGTCAGGTGCTTGGTCCTGCACCAGCCAGCTATTTGGGGGATGAGATCATGTCATAGGACCATGACGGCTCCTTCCGGAACCACTTGGATGGAATGGGGCGAAGGGCAGGGGATGAATCCTAGGACAGGCACTAGGGTCATA
>NW_028069358.1:0-7896 GCF_054177405.1 Leptonychotes weddellii
AAGAAAATTCAACAAGACTTTCTGTGCCATATTGCACAACATGCATCCACAATTTTATTCTACTCTAAAAAAATTATTTAAATATTTCCCTAATGATAGATATCTAGGTTGCCTCCAGCTCCCTACTTTCATAAGTAATGCTATATTAAGAATCTTCATGTATGTCCCTCCATGGGCTTGTGGGATAGTTTCTCTGAGACAGGAATACTAAGATATAGGATATATCTAGGTTCTGAGTGGCTGAACCTACTTATACTCCTAATGATAATCCATCAGAATTCTTATTGTCTCATATCCTTACCAATGCTTGGTGCCACGTGACGCTGTTGATTTGCAAACAGGCCCCTGTACCCACAGGACAGGGAGAGACCCAAGAAAGAGGGAGACTGCTCCAGATTGTCAGGTGGTAGGTTTAATAAGCAAGGGAACTTACATATGAGGCTTGTCTTGGGTGGCCACAAGATGAATAGATCTCAGCACCCACCCACAGAATCTTAAAAATTTATATAGAGAGGTCTTAACTGGGTTCAGTCACTTACATCATCCAGATAGCTTTAACACCACATTTTTATCTCAAGGTTGTATCCTTGGAGCAGCTTCTGAAAACAGGGAAGGCAAGCAGAACACATTCCAAGAACAAGGGAGGGGTTGGGGAGCCACCAATTTCCCGGGTCCAGCTCACAGGTCAAATGGCAATGTCTTCTTGATGACCTCCTTCAGCAGACATTCTAGTTTTTTTTCTCATCTCATGGGTATAAAGGAATTTGTCGTTATATTAATTTACATTTCTCTGATGACTATTGATAAACATTTCTACATTTCTAGCCACAATTTCTACATCTCTGCACAGTAGACAACTTCTATTTGATTACCTACCTTTGTCTTGCTGATTTGTCAAAATTCTTTGTATGATCTATTTAATAATTCCACATTGGTTTCTGATGTCTGTCAGATTGTCACATACCTGTTAACTTTGTCCATGATTTCCACTGTGCAAAAGAGATCTTTTCATTCCTGAATTCAGCGGAAATGATGGAATTCTGGTTGGTAGGAGCCAAGAGACAGCACTTAATCATTAAAAATAAGATGAGCTGGTTACCATAATGGATAGCAAATAAAAACAATCATCACAATACTCTTACCCACAGAGAATGTCAGCATTGGCCACTCACTTATGATGTCCTGCATCCTAAATAGCTGGAAAGTACATTAGTTTCTTAAGGCTGCTATAACAAAGTATCACAGTCTAGGTGGTTTTAAGCAACAGAAGTTTATTCTGTCATAGTTCTGAAGGCTAGAAGTCTGAAATCAAGGTATAGGCAGTGCCATGTTCTCTGAAAGCTCAAAAGGAGAATCTGTTCTATGCCTTTGTCTTAGCTTCTGGTGTTGCTGGCAATTATTGTCATTCTTTGGTTTGTTTACACATCTCCAATCTCTGTCTCTGTCATCGTGTGGCATTCTCCCTGTGTTTTTGTCTCTTCATTTTCTTAATAGGCCTGCCCTATTCCAGTATGACTTCTACTTAATTTAAATCTTAATTACATCTGCAACAGCCCTATTTGCAAATAAAGTCACATTCATAGGTATCAGATGTTAGGACTTCAATATACATTTTTGGGGCTACAACTCAATGCACAATAGACAACTTAATATGGTCTTACTTGATTTATATAAGCCAGAAGCTCTAGATCTGGTATATGGAACTCTGACTTGAAACGCTAAAGAAAATTGTGGTTCTTCAATCAATTCCAGGACTTAAGCCAGTTGACAAATCCAGGGTCCTGTAAATGAAGGGAGGCCAAGTCTCCTTGAGGAGGAACCCAACTACATAGCCAAAATTTATGCTACATTTTCCTCTTAGCTGTCTCCTAAGGGACTTGTGGCCATTTGCCATGGTGGTTATGCATTTGGGGAGGAAAAATAATCAGACTCTTCAGGGATTACCAAACATTGGCTCTGAACTGACACAAATTCTTAGAGATCTCTGTGCTATGTGGTTTACCAGGCAAGTAGGGGATTCTGAATGTTAGGTGAGCAATACAATTTTGGCTTAGGTTGGTCTCACAAGGAGCCCACTGAACATAGCCTACGGTATTTCTCAATTTTGGAATGCATAGGTGGAATTGACAAACCTAGCAAGTGGCAGTCTCTACACTGATTCCATGACCTTAGTAGAGTGGCTATTATGATAGGAAAATAAAAGCCATTATAACTATTCATCTTCCAAAATAGCGAATCAAAAGCAAGATTGCATTCTTGGGGGGCTTCAGAGATTAGTGCCGCTGTCGAGGACTTGAAGGATGTAGGGGTGCTGATGCCCATCAACTCATTATTTGGCCTGTATAGAAGATGGATGGATCTTGGAAAATTATTGTGACTTACCATAAACCTTATCATGTGATGACTCCTGTTGCAAATATGCTCAACTTCCAAGCCCTATGTCATAACTGAGTCTGTAGGGACCTCCATCATCTCTCCATTTCATAGGACATCATGCTGGTTCACTGTGTTGAGACCCTGGTGAGTAGGAAGTGACAAGAATTCTAGACGCCTTGGTAAGACACTTGCGTGCCCAAAGGTGTAAAATAAATCTCACAAAAATCCAGAGGTTTGCCGCCTCAGAGAAATTATTAGTGTCCTGGTGGCCTAAGGCAGGGTCCCAAACTATGACTTGCAGGCCAAAGCTGGTCCATGGTCTGCTTTTATACAGCCAGTAAGCTAAGAGTGTTTTTTACATTTTTAAATGATTACTTAAGAAAAACAAAGAATATGTAACAAACTATATGTACCTAGCAAAACCTAAAATATTGTGCTAACCTCTCCTGAAGGTCATGTTGAAATATCTTTCCAAGGTGAAGAACAAAGTGCTGCGTTCAGACTCTCCTACTAGTAAAAAAGAGACATAAACCCTAGTGGGTCTCTTTGGATCATAAAGACAATATAATATCTACCTCATCTGAGTACGTTACTCTGATCCATTTACCAAGTGTCGAGAAGGCTTCCATTTTTTTTAGCATTGCCCAGGATAAGTAGTAGATTCTATAAAATATCCAGTCTGCTGTGAAAGTTGATCTGTCACTCAGGACATACGACCTAGAAGATTCCATGGTGCTTAAAGCATCTGTAGCAGATAGAGATGCTGTTTGAACTGCTGACAGGCCCTAAAAGGAGAATTACAGTGTAGATCTTTAGGATTTGGGAGTAAATCTGTCATCACTTGCAGATAGCTACTCTTTTAAAATAGATTCTGACTTTGTTACTGGCCTTAATGCTTAACCATGGACTACCAGGTTATCATGTGACCCAAGCTGCCCATCCTGAAGGGATATTATCTGACCCACCAACTCATAAAATTATGCATGCTCAGCAATCCTCAATTATCAAATGAAAGTCATATTTCTAACAGTGAGCTCAAGAAGATCCTACTAGCCATCAGCAGTTTGCAAAGTACCTACTCCTGCTGTGCTGCCTTCAACTTACACCTATGTCCCTATGTTTCCTATGACAAGTAGAATGTATAAAGACTTCAGATCTGAGTTACCAATGGTTCTGTATTATTTGTTGGCACCACCTGAAAGTAGATGGATAGCCATATCCAGATGGCCTTGAAGGCCAATGGTGAAGGATAATTCTCCTAGTGGGAAGAACTATGAGTAACACATTCTATTAAGGTTTTCTGGAAGGACAGAAGTGCAAATTCCCATCATTTCATGGTCTGTGACTTCATGGTTTGGCTTTGTAGGTAGGGACTTAGGATGCCCTTGATCTTAGCCAGAAGGCCAAGAAGCGATGGGACTTAGAATGATTAAAGCATTAGTGAGAAGGAGGTTTGAGAAGACTGTGGATTGGCCTTTCCAAACGGGCACAGAGTATGATGATACTTAGGTCACATGTGAATACTCACAAAGGGCCAACTCAGAAGAGAAGGACCTTAATGATAAGGCAGACATCAGTCAGTCTCTTTTTCCATCTGACCTAGAAGTTGAGGCTGCCACCTGGCCACTCTGAGCTCTTATGGACATTGAATAAATAGGCCAAAAAATTGCTATAGTAGCTGGGGTGATCGAGCCTGAATATGAAACAGAAATTTGGTTGCTATCATGCAAAAGAGATAGAAATGGAGTGTGTCTATAAAAGCAGGAAATCATCTGGTCTGGCTTTATAGTCCCCTCATGTCCTGTGATAAAAGCAAATGGATCCACACAGACATTTGTCCATGAATGTCCACAGTGGCATTATTCATAGTAGTCAAAAGGTGGAAACAAACTACATGTCCATTAACTGATGAACAGATAAACAAAATGTGGCATATTTTGGTATATTCCATACTGAACTGAATAGTATTCAGGCATGTGAACATAAAAGGGAATGGATACTATTCATGCTACAACATGGATGAAACGAGAATGTTATGCTAAGTGAAAGAAGACAGACAGAAAACTCCACATGTGTGACTCTATTTATATGAAATGTCTACAATAGGCAAATCTACAGAAAGTATATTAGCAGTTACCTAGGTAGGGAGGCTTGGGGTAAGTGGGGTAGTGACTGCTGACAGGTGTGAGGTTTCTTTTTTGGGTGATGAATATGTTCTAAAACTGTTTGTGGTGGTTGTTGTACAACTCTGAATATACCAAAAACCATTGAATTGCACATTTTAAATGAGTGAATTGTGTGGTATATGGATTATATCTCAATAAAGCTCTTTCAAAAAAAAAAAGCCAGTGGAAACTACAACAACTCAATGAAACACTTTTTCCAAATCTGTTGAGGCAGTATGTTAACAGCTTCAGGCCCTTTAAAAGTGAAAGTTCGGGTCACCTTATCAGGTAAAGCACTATGATTAATTAGCCACAGTGCTTGCTTTATGGCAAAGAGAAAATATAGGTTATTTTTTTTTTTTGCTTCTCAAATTGCTGCAGATTTGGCCACTGCAACTTTTTCACTCCTCCATCCTTTTGCTTTTTGTGCAATGTCTTACTTTCTAGCGCTAGAAGATACTCAGGCTCTTCTTGTATTGTCTGCGCCATTTTCATTTAATCTAATTACTAATATAATTGGGTTTATATCTGCCATATTGATATTTGCTTCCTATTTTCTCATCTATTTTGTATCATTTATTTTTTCCTTTTTTGATTGCTTTAGGATTTAACAGATTTTTTTTTATTATTTCATTTTCTCCTCTATTAGCTCTTCGGTTATATCATCTGTTATTATGATTTTATTGGTTGTGCTTGAAATTACAGTACATATCTTTGATTCATTATAGTCTTCTTTAGATTAGTATTTTACCATTTCTCAAACAATAAAAGAAATTTAAAAGAGTTCAATTTCTAGTACTGCTTCTCTCTCTTGGGTTATTTTTGTTATATGTTCTACTTTTATATATGTTACAAATCACACAAGATATTATTGTTGTTCTAAAGAGTCAATATTTATTTCTCTTTGCCCATATATTCACCCCTTTAGGTACTCTTCATACCTTCTTATAGCACATGCTTCTCTCTGGTAACATTTTTCTTCACCCTGAAGATATTCCTGTATTATTTCTTGTGTGCACACTTTCTGGCAACAGAGTCTTTGAGTTTTTTTGTTAGTTTGTTTATAGGTTCAAACACATCTTTATTTTGGCTTCAGTTTTGAAGGACAGATTCACTTAGTATAGAACCGTATGTTGACAGGTTTTTAAAATTTCAGTGTAATAAAGATGTCATCATATTATCTTCTGACTTCCATGGTAATTTAGTGTTCTTTCCTTCTCTCAAAGATTATGTCTGTGAAGAGTTGTTTTATAATTTTTTGGCCAGCTGTTATAGTTGTTTACATAGGGTCCCAACTACTTCATGATAGCCAGAACTGAATCTCCTCTCTCTTTTTCTTGACTTTTGCATTGGCCATAGCATAGGCCATTTCTGTAATAGAGTACATATTTGCTTTGTTCCTGATCTTTAAAAGGAAAGCATTTAAAATGCCTCCACTAAGTATGATGCTTACTGGTATCCTTTATCAAGTTGAAGAAGTTCCCTTCTATTCTTGTCTTTCAGAGAATTTTTTTTTTTTAAACATAAATAGGTGTCAAAATCTATCAAACACTTTTTCCAAATCTGTTGAGGCAAATTTCATTGATTTTCTAGGGTTAAACAAGCTTTTCATTTCTCAGATTAACCATGCTGATGAATATACTTGATTATGACATGTTTGTTTTATAGATTATTTTCTGGCTTATATTTACCTGGTATATTTTTCCATTATTTACTTTTATAATTTCTGTATCTTTTGTTTATATATGTCTCTGGTAAACATATTACTGGATTTTTTACAGTCCAATCTGGAAAACTATTAACCCAATACTATGAACATTGAGACAATATCTTTTTGTTTCCAGAACTCTTGGAGAGCAAGCATACTCTACTCTTCCCAGTGACGCTTCACAAAGTTAGAAGTCTTCATCCTAAGCCTCAATAAAGGGCCACCTCCCCCCAACTCAGGGTGCTGTGAACACCTTTTTCCCCTGGAGATACAGAGAGAAGTTTTTCAGACCCACCCTCCACTTTTCTTTATCATAGAAAAACTGCTCATGATTCAAAGAGTAGCTGGGAAGCAAAAATTTAGAATGCCATTGACCCAGAGTTCTTTAAAAAAATTTTGTGGATTTTTATTATCTCTTAAATGCAAAAATAATACTTTTTTAGTATATGAAATTTAGAAAATATTGGATAAACAAAGAAGGCACTGAGAATACTTACAATGGAGAGATAATCAATGTGTGTCACTTGCTTGGGGACATGTGTGTCTTTTTTTTAACCAGAAGGTGTCAAGGAGAGCATGCTAGGCAACAACTAAGACTCATCTTCCTTTCTGCCTGAGTTTTGAAAGTTTGTATTTGGCCAGTTAGGCCATCCGAAATAGCAATCAAGTTCATATAGGTTCAAGCAATGGACATCACATCAGGACTGCTGCCTGGCCACAGTGATATATGCAATACACTTTCCATTATAAGATATATCCCAATTTTAGAGAAGTTAGAATGTGAAAAAAGAGTATGCTTTAGAGTTGATGAAATACTTTTTAACTGAAAAGTAGCAGGTAGACTAGAAGGCTGTGTTTCCATCTGTTTCTTTTTAAAATCAATTCATCCTTCTGTTTTGTATACAAATAGAAAAATGTCTCAATAATACCATGTTGGTAAAATCTGAGTGGTTTTAACTTTCTGTTTTACATTTTTAACATACTGTAATTTTTAAATAGTGGATATATAATTACACAAAAAAATAAAGGTATTATTCTTAAGAAGCAAAACAATTAGAAAGCAATCAAAAAAAGCTAATAGCAATAAGGGGACAGGGAGGCTACTGAAATGTGAGCTAATTTTTTCTGGAGTTTATGCTACTCTTGTGTTTATCACGTAGACACGTTGGAAATGCATGTCATGTTCTTCAGCCACAGGAAACTATCAAAGTGAAGTGCACCTCATGCTTGTCATCAGAAAGGTCATTTACAGAGGTGGAAAGTCTAAGACTACGTTCTAGGAGTTGGGAAATACAGAGAAAGAAGAAGAAACTGAGATATGAAAAAACGTTAAATAATAAAGTTATTCCAAAATCTTGGAACACATAAAATATGATGTTAAAAGAAAACAGATCAGAGGGGATATTTGGGAAGCTGGGACAAGAATCTCCTCAGCTGGGTAAATGAATGACTGGTTCCTGAAGTAAAAGAAAATTCAAGGAATTAAAAAAGAACAACAACAACAACAGCCAATTCTAATTAGTATCTTCAGAGAGACACCGTAGTTATTAGTGGGTTTTCCTTGCTTATTTATTATCCCTCAGCCTTCTAATTCTGAGGAGAAAATATTGCTAACAACAAAACAAATTATCTTCTCCATCTCCTAAA
>NW_028069359.1:0-384 GCF_054177405.1 Leptonychotes weddellii
AAAAAAGTTCAATAGGGGGGCGCCTGGGCAGCTCAGTCAGTTAAACACCCGACTCTTGGTTTCAGTTCAGGTCGTGATCTCAGGGGCGTGACATCGGGCCCCACATCAGGCTCTGCGCTCAGCAGGGAGTCTGCTTGAGATTCTCCCTCTCCCTCTCCCCTCACTCACAAATAAATAAATAAATCTTTTTTTTTAAATGTGATACGTTATGACCAGCATTCTGAAAAGCACGAAGGTGTGCCGTGTTCACTGGGGGATCGAGAGAGAAGGAATCCATCAGGTGGAATCCGAGGGACAGCATCCTAGCCCCAGGAGCATCCAAGCCCAGCAAATGCTCCAAGACCAAAACAGCAGGACCAGCTGGTGTGGACAGAACCGAAGGCC
>NW_028069360.1:0-384 GCF_054177405.1 Leptonychotes weddellii
ATGACACACAATCAATAGAGTGGAAGGCAACTTAAAGAATGGGAGAAAATATCTGCAAATCATATATCTGAAGAAGAGTTAATATCCAGAATATATAAAGAACTCCTAAAACTCAATAACAAAAACCAAATAACCGAATGACAAAAATGCAAAAATGACTTTATAGAGATTTCTTCAGAGATGATGTAGAAATGGCCAAAAAGCATCTGAAAAGATGCTTAACATCACTTATCATTAGAGAAATGCAAATAAAAACAATGAGATATTGAGGGACCTGGCTGGCTCTGTTGGTAGAGCATGTGATTCTTGATCTTGGGGTTGTGAGTTTGAGCCCCACACTGGGTGTAGAGATTATTTAAAATAAAAAATCTTAAAAAAAAAAAA
>NW_028069361.1:0-384 GCF_054177405.1 Leptonychotes weddellii
GGTGTAAAGTAGGGATCTAACCTTAAGAAAATATTGGATAGTGAATAATCCTGAGTCCTCTTATTACATGGTTCATCCTTTCTCCTTAAGCTCGAAGATTCTTCGTCATAGTCTAGACTTCTCTCTCATTTTTTTCTGTTCTGTTTTGCTGATCTGTCTTGCTCTTACTGTGCCAATACCATTCAAGATTTCTTTTTTTAAAATTAATTTATTTATTTTTATTCTTATATTAATCCCCATACATTACATCATTAGTTTTAGATGAAGTGTTCCATGATTCATTGTTTGTGCTTAACACCCAGTGCTCCTTGCAGAACGTGCCCTCTTTAATACCCGTCACCAGGCTAACCCATCCTCCCACCCCCCTCCCCTCTAGAACCCTCA
>NW_028069362.1:0-384 GCF_054177405.1 Leptonychotes weddellii
CATTAAACTTTTCTAAATTTATATATCTACCTTCACTAGTGACAATTTACACCTTCATAGGTCTTCCTATTACTAAGTATATCTTTTGTTTCAGTTTGAAAATGTCCCTTTAGCATTTCCTTTGAGGCCAGTCTAGTGATGAACTCCTTCAAGTTTTACTTGTTTGGAAAACTATCTATACTTCAATTTTTTTTTTTTTAAAGATTTTATTTATTTATTTGAGACAGACAGAATGAGAGAGAGAGAGCACATGAGAGGGGGGAGGGTCAGAGGGAGAAGCAGACTCCCTACCGAGCAGGGAGCCCGATGCGGGACTCGATCCCGGGACTCCAGGATCATGACCTGAGCCGAAGGCAGTCGCTTAACCAACTGAGCCACCCAGGC
>NW_028069363.1:0-384 GCF_054177405.1 Leptonychotes weddellii
CGCCTGGGTGGCTCAGTCGTTAAGCGTCTGCCTTCGGCTCAGGTCATGATCCCAGGGTCCTGGGATCGAGTCCCACATCGGGCTCCCTGCTCGGCAGGAAGCCTGCTTCTCGCTCTCCCACTCCCCCTGCTTGTGTTCCTGCTCTCGCTATCTCTCTCTCTGTCAAATAAATAAATAAAATCTTAAAAAAAAAAAAAAATTTTGACTGCTTTTGCAACTTGACAGAGTAATGATAAAAGTTTATTTCTGGAATAAGAATGAAGAAGCCCAAATTTTAAGGAAATGAAAATGAGCAGGTGATGTACTCAGATATTAAAACATTATAATGCTACATTAATTTTAAAAGTGTGCATTAGACCAAAAAATGCCTAATCATTTAAACAG
>NW_028069364.1:0-384 GCF_054177405.1 Leptonychotes weddellii
GATTATTTTATAATCAGAAAAAAGACTTAGGAACAGATCGTTTTTGGGACATGGCAGCTGTGGAAGAGGGGTATTGCCAGGATGATTGTTTGATTCATGGATCTCCTCCTCATCTTTCTAGGACTTAAATCCAGCTGTTGGCTCAGTTCTGAGTTTTCTTTAATGCTGCTTAATTTATTGAATAATCTTTTTTTTTTTTTTAAAGATTTTATTTATTTATTTGAGACAGAGAGAATGAGAGACAGAGAGCATGAGAGGGAGGAGGGTCAGAGGGAGAAGCAGACTCCCTGCTGAGCAGGGAGCCCGATGCGGGACTCAATCCCGGGACTCCAGGATCATGACCTGAGCCGAAGGCAGTCGCTTAACCAACTGAGCCACTCAGGC
>NW_028069365.1:0-384 GCF_054177405.1 Leptonychotes weddellii
AAAAAAAAAAAAAAGTCTGCTGACATTTTTGTGATCTATCTCATTCTCCAACTCCCTGGAGTATATATGATTTGATTTAGTTATCTGTTGCTGAAAAACCCAAAATACTAGTGCCTCCAATAGGATATAAATGTATTTCTCTTTCACATAATAAAAGTATTGAGGTAGGCATCCTGGATGTATTGATTTGTTAGGGCAGCTGTAGCAAAATGCCATAGACTGGATAGCTTAAACAACAGAAATTTATTTTCTCATAATTCTGGAAGTTAAAAAATCATAACCAGTGTTAATAGGCTTGGTTTCTTCTAAGACCACTTTCCCGGGCTTGTGGATACTTATCTTCTTTCTGTGTCTTCACTGATCTTCCTTCTCTGTGTGTCTGTG
>NW_028069366.1:0-384 GCF_054177405.1 Leptonychotes weddellii
CCAGGAACTGTCTTCGCAATTGTTATAGTCCCATGGAGCCCAGGAACACAAGCGCCCCCTGGCCATGAGGGCCAGGGGATCAATGGGTGCCCTCTGTGTGGGCTGCATGCACCTGCTGGCTTTGCGACGCAGCTGGAGAGCGCAGGAGGTGGAACGCACCCACCGGCTTTAGAAAAGCCCTGGGAGGGCGCCTGGGTGGCTCAGTTGGTTAAGCGACTGCCTTCGGCTCAGGTCATGATCCTGGAGTCCCGGGATCGAGTCCCGCATCGGGCTCCCTGCTCGGCAGGGAGTCTGCTTCTCCCTCTGACCCTCCTCCCTCTCATGCTCTCTGTCTCTCATTCTCTCTCTCTCAAATAAATAAATAAAAAATCTTTAAAAAAAAAA
>NW_028069367.1:0-384 GCF_054177405.1 Leptonychotes weddellii
AATAAAAAAAAAAGAAGGAAGAATTCCAAGAAAGAAAATCAGACGTGTTCTGTTTTGTATGTGAAATGGAAAAATCTAGATAAGAAAGAGATGGTTTTGTTCTGGTCGCTTCTTGATATAGTCCATTTAAGTGTTTAGGGAGGGGAGGGAGGGAGTTACTGGCAGGAGTACATTAAAAACTCACAAAAAATTCTTTCCTTTCTCTGCTTATTGAAATTTTCCCTTCACAGCCAGTGTAAATGCCACCTCCTCAGGGGAGCCTCCTTGGTTTCCACCCTTCCCACCCCCTCAGCTGGGGCTTCCTCCTCCATTCTCGGGCAACAACCAGCTTATGGGTTTACTGTGGCACTTACTGGATTCTGCTTTATTTTTCCCATAGCAGCA
>NW_028069368.1:0-384 GCF_054177405.1 Leptonychotes weddellii
AAGATCCAATATGTGTTGTCTATAGAACACAGACTTTGAAGATATGAATAGATTGAAATTAAAAGAACGGAAGAAGGTAGGTCATGCAAATAGCAGGAAAGCTGGAGTGATTACATTACAACCAGATAAAACAGACTTTAAAACAAAATTGTCCTTAGAGATAAAGAAGGATATTTTATACTACTGTCTATATTTTTATCAGTCTATGTAGATTGATAATCATACATTTATGCATTTAACAACAGAGCTCCAAAATACATGAAGTAAAAATTGACAGAATTGAAGGGAGAAATGATAATTACACACACACACACACACACACACACACACAATTAACGGGAGCTCATGAGAGTATAATAATAAAACTTGGGGACTTTAGTGCTT